>NC_068355.1:162404265-162705738 GCF_020536995.1 Dreissena polymorpha
AATTTACTATCAAATATATATATATATAACAAGGTATTCAACTAGAAATCACCCGAAAACAGGGTGCATCGCTTTAAACAGCCCTTACTTCATCAATTTTGCAGCGATTTTCACGATCTCGGTCTTATTCAACGCATAAATGAATTTCCTTTCTGGAAATGTACATGTCTTGCAATATTTCTACAAATACTGTGTCAACGTTTAAGAAATAACACGATACACAACTCGCGTGACCCAGTTAACATCGATCAGACAGTCTCTAAGACTGAACGCTTCACGGAGTAAAGGGCATTTTCCCTGCAAAGTTCACGGACCTCGATACAATAATTCAATAAAACGTAGGAAAAAACATTCTTACCGTGCTTGCCGTTGCATTATGCATCAAAACTAACTGTCCAGCACCGTTTAAAACCTGTGTTTACATACATTTCAACTAACTGACATTTTAAACACAGAGTGATTTCATTGGTCCAATGCGATGGTGTGTCTTTACAACTTGAGATTTCACTCATGAATCCTGTCTGATCGCCGTCAAGTGGGTCAAGCAAATTGTGTTTCGTTTTATTTCTTCAAATTTGACCCAGCATGTGTAGAAATATAACAAGATATATACATTTCCAGAAAGGAAATTCATTTCTGCGTTGAATAAGACCAGGTTCATGAAAATCACTGCAAAATTAATGAAGAAATGGCTGTTCAAAGCGATGCACCCTGTTTGGGGTGATTTCGAGTTAAATACATTGTTATATATATATATATATTTGATAGTGAAAATATTTTTGCCGGAAAAGTTGATTTTTCATTATTATATGATTATTTACCATTCAAAATGATGTTTTCACTAATTTATATCATAGCCACACGCTAACCACCTGTGTGCCGACACTACGGATAAACACGCTACGTGTATATCAAATGTCAATTGCAAAGTAGTTAATTAATTAAGTTCAGTGAAGAGCACAAGTGGACCATCGTGGCCGTCTTTTTAATGTAGTGTTCCCGCAATACTTTATGATACCTACTGTATTATTTGTGATGATATATCTTGACTGTAGTAAGTTGTGTTTGAAGCGAGTACATTGATGGCATTGGCTATGTACTTGTCCTTTAAATCTGATACAAGCTTCTTCTCTAAAAGCATTCCTCCTGCGTACGCTCCCATCCCAAGTACTGATATAACTTGGTTTTGTAGTTAATATTTTTTAATTAGTATGAACACCAATAGATATTGTATACTTTTTAATTGATGGTATATTTAAAAGAGTCAGCAAAGTATAATTTAAAAAGTATACTATTTAGTATTAATATATCTTATAGTGTTTATGATGTTTATATTATTAACAGGAAGGCTTTCAAAAAAAAATCCCTATTAAGATTCCTTTGTGGGACAAATATAAAAATGCAAGCGTCATTATACTTACTCTAAATACGAATGCATATTGTCCGTGTTGTAACCATTGGCTCACGTTTGCAAATGCTGGGACATCTAATTGTATGTTGTTCAGCTGTCTGATAGCCATTAAGTCCCATTTGATTTGGAAATTGAAAGCATGTTGCCCGTATTCTCGATGTCGGACAGGACCATATGTTACTAGTAGCCCTGTAGAGTACATATGTGTTGCACTAACAAGTTGGGATACATTTTTATTCAAGAAAAAAACACAAAGATAATTTAATTGTAATTTTTGAAAACAAATGCACATACCTTTCATTTTATCGAGCACTAAGCTTAACTTTGCCTTGATATTCCCTTCACAGGATTGTCTTATATGAAGTGTAATCTGTTCCACGAGGTATAAACTTAATTCCTATCAAAAAACATGTGCTCGTGAATATATAATTATACAGAAATAAATCGTTTTAAAATTCAAAATCTATTAAAGAGAATAAGACAATTATTACTGAGCCATGGTAAGTGATTAAAAGTTTTAATTCAAAGCACACATATCCAATAAATAAATTTAAACTGTATGTATCTGAAACTTTACGAAAAACACACTTAAAATTAGGGGAAAACAGAAGATAATACCATGGACATAACCAAGATGAGACCATGAGGCAACGTGTGGTTGGTTTTCTTTACATTGATAAAAGAAAAAAAAGTTGTGGCACGGGATGTTATTTCAACAATGCATGGACGATATGGAACAAAACATGGTGTTTCAATGTGCAATTTTCAATCGACTCATATGAGGAGGCAAAACTTTAAAATCGTGAGGAAGATTTATCGCAATGATAAGTGAACATAAATTAATTAATTTACAGATCAGACACAAGGCTTTTAGAGTTTGAAGCCTACATTACCTTCGTATACCCCCCTGTCGCTGTAATATTGATGGGAGTTGGATGCTCAAACTTGGTAACAATGACAGGCACGTTTTCTATAGCTGTCCTGAGTGCTGATGAAATCTAAAATAGCATTTATAATAGTTTAGGTAAAAAATTACTTTAATTTAAGAATTAATCAATACTTGCTAAGCTAAACATATCGATTTGTGCAAACATCGCAATTGACACTGACGTGTTCTTTAAGGTTGTAAACCGTTATTGGAATTTCGTCTTGGACTCGGCGTATGGCTGCCTCAAACTTATTTAATAATGAATCATGCTTTTGGATTGCGTAATCTTCTTTGATCTTGATTCTCTTTCTAAAAAACAAAACTAAAATCAGAAACATAAAAACATTTTAGAACAATCTATAGACACTATACACCTAATCCATTTAAAAATTCAACGATCATTGTTGTAATAATACAGACGTGTGTAATGGTGTGTGTTTTTATTTGTTCGCTGTTAATTGTGTTAAAGTGTTGTTGATGTTGTTTGGGGTTTTTTATACATCAAAATTCCTTTACTCGAAAGATTTAAAAAACGCAATTAATGCTTTAACGTATTTACGTCGATGTAATAATTGAACGATTCACTCACTGAATAGATGTCAAACGATCAGAATATCCATCAAGATCCCTGCATAATTTCTTGCATAGCTCCATGACAGTGTTGACATGAGGCACAATTTTCACATTGAATGCCGAGGATGTTGCGCAACTCTAAAAGGAAATTGTGTGCTGCCCGATTAAGAACTTTATCAAACATTTGCGTTAAATTTGTCATAAAATCGATAATGTTAATATTGTTTTGCATTGCATATGTTATGTAAATTTAAATTGTTATTCTTATCATACAATTATTTACAGTTATAACTAAATCTGCATATCAACAAATGGTCAAATAATAATAAAAGTGCTGACGTACCGCTAAATTTTCTTCAAATATGCCAAACTCCTCGTGGCGGCTCTTCAGGGCTGGAGCTTTCAAATATATAAACCATGAGTTTTGGTTAAATACAAAATGTATTGATTTGTTCGTATGAACACAAAAGTATTTTGTGCGTAAAGGATTTTAGAATGCCTCTGTTGAATGTATATGCAATTAATCGTTTTATAGAGTTACATTTTGTGTGAGTAGGTAATAATTTCAGGCTTAGTGTTAGTTATTTGGGTGAAAAACAATAGTTTGGGGAAGCAAAAATAAATCTAGCATATGCGCGGTTATCAAGATATCTTTTCTTTATTGGGCATCTCAAATTTGCGTTTAAGAACGCGTATATTTCTGCAAGTTCGTGGAATTCATTAACACATTTCACAAGATCATGCTCCGATAATGGTTTGTTGCAGAATTACCCACACTTATTTGCCTTCTTATTTTTAAGAACACAAGTCGCGGATCGTGAAAAAAATGAACCTAACAAAGGCGTCAACCAAATGGTTCCAAAACACAAATTTGACTAAAGCACGTATTATTGTGGGCATTCGTTAATTAAGTGTATATTAAAATAAATGACTGATAATAGAAAACTTACAATCATTGTTTTTTTTGTGTAGTCTTTCAAGTGCTGACACAAAGTAAACCTTCTTACTCGAGTCAGATTCACATTCGGCGTTCGTTTCTTCGCGAAGAAAATCCAAACATGTTCGCACATGTTGACGTTTTACTTTGTCAGGTGCTGGGTCGTTGTCAACGAGATCCCATCGGTTTATCAGAATTAAAACATTAGCTTTCGAAATCTCAGCCTTGATTGTTCGGAAAAACGCCTTTTCCTGCAATGTAAATAGCTATTACTATGTCGCAACACGTGACAATTGCGGTTTGCATACGCAGTACAGTACAATGTATACATGAAATAATGTTATTCTTACACATCAAATGGATCGAATATCTAATACTAAGCTTATTGTCCCCTTCCGTTTTCACCGGAGGGGACTTATGGTTTTCGCTCTGTCCGACAGTTCATCAGTCCGTCACACTTTTCTGGTCCTGCGATAACTTTAAAAGTTCTTCATACTTTTTCATGAAACTTCAAACATAGATAGATGTCAATATGGACATTATGCACGTCATTTCATTTTGTTTCTACGTCAAATATTCTGGTTGCTATGACAACATAGACTAGAAATACTGCTGATAATGGTGGTTTTCTGGATCCTGCGATAACTTTAAAAGTTCTTCATATTTTTTCATGAAACTTGAAACATGGATAGATGGCAATATGGACAGTATGCACGTCATTTCATTTTGTCCCTACGTATAAAATTCTGGCTGCTATGGCAACAAATAAAAAATCTGACAATGGTGGAATTTCTGACAATGGTGGAGCCGGTAGGGAACATATATATTGCTATCATTTAATACTTAAAGATGTCACTGTGCCGTCTATAATAACATCGTATTAAGGTATGTTACACGGATATAAGCGTATGTAGCACGTACATGGAGGGCTTTAATATGCTATACATTTTTTAACCTAGAGATCTTGACAATGGCAATAGCATATATGCATGCGATGCAGTCAGATTAACGATTTTAGCGAGTTGAAGTTGAAGTTTGTGTGAGCCTTTCAACAAACAAAAAACATGCCATAAAGCTGAATAGCCAAAAAAAACAATCCGGCTAAAATTAACAATATTGTGCACTTTACTTTGGCAACCATATATACTTGCATATGTAAAAGAAATGGTTGTACTTAAAAAGAAATGACAATGCACTAAAAATGAAAAAGGAAAGTATACATATGAGCCCTGCTCTGTTAAAAAGGGGTTTAATTCATGTGCGTAAAGTGTCGTCCCAGATTCACCTTTGCAGTCTGCACAGGCAAATCAAGGATAAAACTTTCCGCCTGAACTAGATTTTTGCCAAGAAGAGACTTTCTTCAAACGAAAAATATCATAAAAGCGGAAAGTGTCGTCCCTTATTAGCATGTGCGGACTTCACAGGCTAATCTGGGACGACACTTAACATGCATATATATATATACTTTATGTTTAACATGGCTCCGCATGATAACGTCTTACAACGTGTCGATAGGGGAAGTTTAAATATGGAACTTATATACGCATTTAAAGGTTATGATCTATACTAGGTAAAACTGTGACCGTTTCAGGACAACTTACAATTGGTTTAAAAACATGCTTGACAATACTTTTCTAATGTATAATAAGAGCTTATTGGGGGTTACAAAGTTATGCTCTGGTTACCAAAGTCTTCACATAGACAAGCTGAATTCAGATAAAGCCCTTCTCAAGTTAATTTTGTCGTTTAGGAGTTTAAATTACTACATTATTTAATAAAGTGTAAATCTATCAAATTCTGCAATGCCAAAGCGTTAGCAAGCATTCTGCATTGACAACCAGAATGAAAATATCCGAGTCCTGGCAATTTGCCTTTATGTTCGCGTCGATAGATGTGTCTATTTCGCAGTTGAAATTAAATAAACTGATAACTATTTTGTAAATCTGATAAATATTGTGTAAATCTATCAAATTCTGGAATCACCCAAAGCGTTAGCAAGCATTCTGCATTGACAACAAGAGTGAAGATATCCGAGTCATGGCAATTTGCCTTTATGCTCGCGTCCATAAATGTGTCTTTTTCGCAACCAGGGCTGCAAATAAACAAATGTTTGGAGTTCAATCTAATATAATCCATTACACATTTCGCGTTGAAAACCAAAATATACTTGTTTAATTTCTTGGTTATATGAAAATATTTTTCTTCGTTTTAAAGCACGTGATAAAAATTTACACTCGAAGTCATCTCAAACCATTATCATTACAACATTCCTGTATTTAATAGATATACGACCTTTAGGAGTACCGGTAAATATGGTTTGATCTTTCGTTGTTCATTTGTTACTAAACAACGATTTGGTGTTCGGATGCGAACAATTTAAAACACGATTGCTTGGAAATCATGTTAGGATTTTGTGTCGTCAATGACGTCCAAATGGAAAAATACAGTTTGGTAACAAGACAAACAGAACTAAGGCACTTAAATAATATTTACTCTAGGTAATTAAGAATTGAGTTAGCCCAATACAGATTTTAAGCTCCTTGATCGTGTGGCATGACCTAGTGCAAATGCGCGAGCTGCATATTATAAATAATCTCATTTAGATTTATCCCATATTGTTAAATCATTGTGCGATATTTCTCTTGCACAAAAGGAATTCCGTACAAACCTCTCTATAATCACAAGATCGTGACTTAATAAAGGACACTTCTCCTTTGGCCAGAAAACTTTCACCGTAGTATTTGTAGCAGCATGTTCGTCTTGAAGGGCGCTGGCAAGCTCCTGTAGAGACGAAAATAAATCAATCTATCTAATAACATTCGATATTATGACTAAGAGAAAGTGTGTAATAACATACAGAGAGGGGCACGTTTCTCATTGCTTCTGTTTACCAATAAATATTGGGTTCTGATTATCAATCTGACGTAAACTTTATTTACTCAAGACTGATGTTGGTATCATTTTAATTACAAAGCACATAACTAATTGTGTCATTCAGTGAATTAAATAATTTTATCAAATGAGTTTTAAGTAATGTATTTGTGAAAATAATTTGAGTATCAGTAACTAGGTGAACCAACGTTAAAACGGGAAAGAGGACTTTTTTTATTAAGCACTTGCAACCAAGCAAAATGCCCAGACCGATGGGTCACAGACATTTACGGGAAGCTTAATTTGTTCAGTAATTTGCCAAAATATTGTCGATGTAAATACTTAATGTCCAAGACTGCAGATTAATTTATATATGAAATATGTACTTTTTACATATGTTTATTCAATGAACTTATTCAATTGAAGGGGTTTGGAATGACGGATAAACGTTATAATGTTTGTATATAGACGTTGCCGCCGAAAAAACAATTACTATAAAAATACATTACATTTATGGGTGTCTGGACGCCGGGCTCATTTTCAGTCTCTACAAATCCTTCTTGTAGATCTTTTCCCTGCATATGCACAAAACAGTTAGTCACATGACCCATTCCCATTGGCAGCACGTCACTTCCCAGAAGCGCATTAATCACTGTGCTTTTTCCACATGAATTCCTTTAAAAGAAAGCATATTAAATTAATACGTGTACATTTTTTATAATATAACAAAGGAAAACATATAATGTTGTACTAATGTAGTTTCTGATATTATTAAAACATTTCAATTAATGTGCGTACCTTCCGAAAATTGTAATCTTTACATGGCTTCTCTTTAACATTGTCATAACCGCGTCAAGTTTCTTCTGCGAAAGTTCAACATGACACACTGGTATTTCTGGAACTTCGATTTTTCCAGCAGCGTAACGAAATATATCGTCAACACCTAGAATAATTTACTATATGTATCACCTAATGTAAAACAAGAAACATGAACTGCATAATAATGCGGTGACAGGAATATTTGGACTTCTAATAATCAATATTCATCAGGTCAATAAAATAATGTTATTTAAGTGTCTTGATAGTGTTGACCCTAATCATATTCCAAGCGCTTTTATTTGTCCAATATTTGCCTACTAGTATTGCCTATTAACAGGAGCTGTGAACAGAACCTAGATAGTTATCTAACAATTGCAATTGACTTCTGTCATTTTCGTTTTGTTGTTAGTGCTGTGTTTTATTCGGATTTTTCAATGTAGCCAATTGGATAAAGGAACAGTTCAGGGCCCATATTCACCAAACAATTCTTAGACTTAAGTCTAAGAATAAAGAAAATTCTTAAAATTGGAATATTCATTAATTGCTTGAATTTTGACTCAAACGTGGTATAAACAACCTCTATCTACAGCAATTTTCATGTAGATCATTGTTTAAACGAAATAATCACCAGTGGAAGCCATATATATATTTAAACGCTGGACGTACTTTTCTTGGTTCTAAGTCTATGTTTTATTCTTAAGTCTAAGAATGGATTTGTGAATACGGTCCCAGGTGGCCAATCCAAAGCGCGAAATGGCATATAGGTTAGTATTTGGCGTAATCCAAATAAAGTTGATCTTATTTAGAAACATTTGATTGATTTACATGCTCGTTCTGTTATAAGACACATTGTGGAAACTGCACGGACGTATATATATATATATATATATATATATATATATATATATATATATATATATATATATATATATATTATTACAACTGTGTTAAATATGGGCACTCGAATAGCCTGTTCTAATATGTTAAGGTATATATGTTTTAAGAAAATTATATAATTTCTTGGATTCAATTGTTAACGAGTTGTTTATTGTGTCAATTGTAGGGCTGAAATAGTTATACAGGGTACTTATAAACCGGTTTATACATTAAATGCTATCAATTAGGAACGAAGACGTCTACCGTGGTGCATGTGTATTTCTATAAGCTCAAATTAAAATGTGATGTTTTATATACTAGTACTCGAAATTAGCCGATTGCAAGTATGGACATAGTTGGAATTTATCACATGCACACTATCTCTGTTGATATATTTTAAACGAGAAAATGTAAGGAAAAACAATGCTTTAACAAACTTTAATATAAAACTGTGCTGTACCAGCAGGAGAGAAACTTATATCAATAATTCATGAAATACAACAGTGTTCGACACTAACTATTCTGAGTAAGGAGTCGTTTGGACTCCCTTTTTCTGAAATTTTTGAGTCCGACCATACTTCAGGAAGTCCAAAAAATATGACACTTTTTATACCGTATTTTTTCGGTTTATGATACATCTTAACCATAAATTGTTAAATCCTCTTTCTCGCATGGTTTCAGATCGAAGTTCAACGTGACTGCTGTTCAATCTTTGTTGTCATTTGTTATCTCAGATTGCAAAATTATTTTACGCATGCCAGTAATATTTAAGCTAATTATTGTAATTTAAAAAATATAATTTTCAAGAATGCATTTATATATGCTTGCTTGTTGAGCTTCGGGATTTGTTGTTACAGCCCATTGCTGTATACATGTTCCCTATAATAGTTAACATAATATAACAAAGCCAACTAACCGCCACAAAGCCCCTAAACTATTGATTGATAGTGACTTGGTTTTTTTTACGCATAACTGATTCACAGTCGTTCCCATCCTCAGTGCCTTTGGACCGTGAAACGCATTGTGTAAACAATTACTGGTAGGGTAACATTCAGCGCTTTTAGAAACAGGGACCTGGACACCATGTTGCAACAAGCCATGTCATATACCAAAATGATCGGCATACCTTGAAGTTTTACAGACCACCGGCATAAATTGGCATAAATCGTGGCGAGCTGAGAAATCCAAGATGGCGGCCAAGATGGTCGCCATTTATTGTAATATTGGGTAATGATACGAAGATGTTCATATCTTTTCACGAACATTTGAAAATTGCTTGTGAATATTATTCGTGTCTTGATATGGTATTACGGGTATTGTGATGAAGTTTATAGTGATTATAGACTGTTCAGCAAAAGCTAGTTTTACAATCGAAAAAGTCTAAGTAAAAAACGACAAAGATTGGGTTGATTCAGAGTTCGAGAGTTTCTCTTATTGCTACGCACAAGCATTGCGACAAGGAAAAAAGATTTTCAAAGTGTGCAGTAATGCATATAATTAAACAAGTAAACCATAGGGCTGGGTCAACTTTAACCAAAGAGAGATGATTTTAACAAAGTTATTACAGGACCAGTATACGATGTTAAACAGCAAATAAATCCCTGCCATAACGAGAGAAAACTTTTTTAATTTGTAAGTATTACAATATGTCTTCATCATTTGGCGTGGCCAGTTCTTACCCGAGGGACGATATTTTTTTTAAATGGTACAGGACCACAATAAAATGCTAAAAACCAAACTTCTTGGCCTTGCGGTTTCAGAGAAGCCATTTTGTAAGTGTTTGCTCCATAAATATAAAGCAAGTAACCCTCAAAGAGGGACAAATTTTCACCCAAGGGTATTTAAAAAACAAAACTTTTAAAACTTCAGACGAACCGAACGATTAACAAGAGTGACTTCTAAATAATCCCTCCCTAAACTACTCTCACCTTAAGTCGTATTTTGGAACGGATAGAATCACTTTCATATTCAGTTGAAAAAGCAGGAGTACAATAGTTCTGATTGTTTCATGATGATTTAACAGAACATTTGACTTCTAGATTGTTCAAAGTTTCACCCGCATGAAGAAAACATCTAAGCCCACTGGTACTTTTATTTTTCAGTAGACCTGAAACCTTTTCAAACTCGGCTGATATACCATTTAAAAAGCGTTCGTAGCAAGTTTAATGAGGATTTGGTAAACATGTTACTTCGGGAATGTTAAAAAATGTTTCATTTAATTTTAAATGGTAACCAAGTTTGTTAATGCAGTTTTGTAATTTACCCAATTGTCATTCAGACCAATCTTCTTACAAAGTTTAATATAAATTGGAAATAGATATCATCTTTAGTGTTAACAATTTATATTTTGATAACGGACCATGTAGGAACGATGATTAAAAATGTGCAAAATGTAATCACAAAAGCTAACTGTAAGAAAGTTGTGCTCATTAGATCGTATAATTACTTTTGCTAGGTACATCTTTGTAAGATATGATAGAGCACTGTGAACAGGGTTTTTATTTTAAAAATTGTAAACAGATCGGGGTCCTTTGCATTCCAAGTCGATTCAATAAAACTGGTTAATGGGATTTCATTTTTTTTGCTTACATAAACTATAGACAATCCCAGAAATCGATTACTCCCGAATAACCGCCCCTACCGCCGCCATCTTGGTACTGAAGAACAATGCCGGGACCTATATGTTTGTATAGCTTTCCTGAACAATGAATCGAAGTGACGCGAACTTATTAAATATATTTGAATATTTAGATGGTTTCTGTTATCGATACAATAATTATATTACAGTTCGTCTTTTGTAAATAAATAGTTGTATCAGGTCCATCTTAATTATTTAAGAGTCATAAAACCATAGCGAAGATCTACGACTCTGATAAAACTCAGCATGAATTTGGCCTTTATTGTCATTTGACATGTTATTAGAAGGTGACGCATGGTATCTTATCTTAATAACAGCATCTACACATGTGGAGTATATGGTAACAATACATAACAATTAACACTTTAATCCACCATTGGGACATCGTCTCCTACTGAGAGAATGCTTTCGTTCCTCAATCGCAGATGGTGTTTCTTATACCATTAATTAAGTTTATTAAATTGACAATCCGTAATTACCGAAGAAAAACATCGTTCCGTTCGTGTTTTAATAGTTCATTTTAAATCTTAACTGTATAGTGAACATTTAAGAAAGAAATTAATACGTTGACGGGATGTAGCGAACATTATTGGGACTATTTAAGTTAACGTATGACTACATATGTGTCATGTTGAGCATTTTTATCGCAAAGCTAGATTGTATTAAGAAATTAAGCAAAGCAAGCAAACACTTCAGTATATATTTAGAACAAGACCAACACAGTTTTACGTGCTCAGTGTATAGCACCGATACACGCGAGAATTACCTGGGTTTCATACCAGTACATCTCTAGTTGGGTGGGAAACACTTGAGGCATTTCTGAAATTTCCAGTGCCCCGGCCAGGAATTGAACCGGCGACCTATGAAATGGTAGACCAGAGTGTTACCACTCGACTACCGCACCACCGTGTTAAACCTTGCCTTGGCCTTATGAAATCCTGCTGGTTTCCACTTACGTTAACCCATTTGGGTCCCAACTTAAAGTCCATAAATGGCTCCTCCAAGCAACCGGTTGGATACTATATGGACTAAAACTGGACTATATACACTATCGGTCCATGTGGGAACACAATGTAATAATTTTAGGGATCAAGCAATGAAGGATCTGCGGGTTCGATGCAAATAGGTTAACCACGTTAAATCGTTTGCTGATATAACGTTTGATTAGTTAATGACAATTTCTAAATAAAAAGAAACAATGTGCCATGGCGCTATTTTTTTCACAGACGCTTGCCAGTGTAAGCCCCAAGAGTACAAATCATAATACTTCCGAAAGTTAACTCCCCTGTTTGTTGACGATTTGACAAAAGTGATGCTAGAACCCAGCATACCTCTATGCCGAGGTTGTAGGATAAAAAACTAATAAGGGAACGTTTGCTATGAATCGCATTCTTTTTTTCGGTAAATCGGTCATTGTATGAATTGTATGTCATTTATTTTTGGATGGATTGTCAAAAATGTTAATTTTTCTTTCACAGAAGCAAAAACATTACCACCCCTGGACGCTCAACACAGAATCAAATTATTATGGCCTAAGTGTGTGTTTGTATTGAATTACATAGCTCTTTTCTGCATATTGTTGTATGCATTTAACGCACTTTATTTTACGACTTTTTAATTGTCAAACAGTGTTGCTTTTACATTCAGACAACCGAAAGCATACCCGGTTGGGGACGCTAAACATAAGGTCAACTGTGTATCAGGGCATGGTCTTAATGTAATGTTTGAATCAAACAGCTTCGTTATAAATAAGCATGAATTTTATATGATATTTACAATGATGATAAGTTAATGTCCATACGTTGTAAGAATACACTTAGGTACGTACTCACCTTTAGTGATGGTTTCAGATTGCCTAAGGAAATCTAAAATTTCTTCGCACACTTGCATAAATGATGTTCTTGTGACATTAAATAGATCCAAAATTCTGTGCGCCATAATTATTTCAGCAAACGCTTTTATGGCGGTCGTGAACTGTAAAAGAAAATCTTTTTTTTTAACTGTCTTATCCGCAACATATTTAACCCATTTATGCCTAGTGGACTCTCCCATCCTTCTAAATTGGATTAATTTATTTCCAAAATTATGGATGTCTAGTATTTTCATTTCTATATTAACAATATTTCTTACAGAAATTCCTTTAAGCAATCAGCGTAGACCCTGGTGAGACGCCGCATCATGCGGTGTCTCATCAGGGTCAACGCTGTTTGCCAATGCCTTTCTAGACGCTAGACATAAAAGGGTTGAAGACTTTCTGACTTTTTTTGCCATCTTGTTAATTTTGTTACTAACTGAAATGTTCAGTTACCCCATAATTAATGGTTTTTGAATTCAATTCAAAAACGTCTCTATCATTCACTTATACTCGTATTTGAAATATGTAATGAGTACCTGCCCAAGTTATAAATGAATGATTCTTTGCTCAGAAACTATTCTGAGCATAATCAAGAACGAACGGAAAAGAAATACAAAATTAAGAATAAATTAAACTTAATAACATACCCTTTGTCTTATGTGAAATATCCCAATATGTCAGGTCAACAACACAACGTAAATTAGTGCAGTCCGTCTTGCGTTTGATCATCACTCACTCTAATAAGTTAACGTTGAACAATACGTCGCTATCTACATTACCACAACCAAAGATAACTCCAAATAGGTTGCTGGCTTTTTCAGAAATAGATACTAGATATTAATTTGCGTAGGTCAGTGTCCCTATATGGAAACTAGCTTTGACATGCCCCGATGTTCTGAAAACAATTCCGTTTTGTATAATGATTTCCTGAGTGCATAAAATCACTTACAGTCGTGTTAATCACGATGAAGGCTTTTGGAGAATATATTATAGCGATTTAAAATAATTTTCTGAAATATCTGTTAAACTTAAATTGTTTAGTTGGAGGCGGGTCTCAATAAAGGATCTAGTTGATAGTTGATTTTAGCAAATGCGTAATAGTAAGGTTCTCAATTCAACAAGGAACGACAACAACTTTATCTGGTGCAGCTACTTCATATGTGTAATACAGCATAGCAAATTCAGAATCATTTTTTAATTACTTTAGAAAACTTGTAAGAAATGTGTTTAACGGTCTATATAATAAATCGATTCAAAGACGGATGTGCACGGTAAAAGACAATATAAAATATGAGATGCGCTCTGTGAAAACCGGGCCTAATGCGTGTGCGTAAAGTATTGTACCAGATTTGCCTATGCAGGACGGACAGAACAGCCTGAACTGGTATACACATGCATTAAATCCGGTTTTCCCACACACCGGCTCATGTCAAAATGAAAATTTGTAAAAACATAAGCATATACTGAAAAAAACTGCTTATGTGAAAACATAATTAACGTTGTGACGTGTTATTTTATAATGAGTTCTCTTTTTACAGCTACTGAGACGCTTTCTTATGCGGAGACAAATTTTTGATTGGGGTCTTGTTTCATGCTCTACGTCATTACAGCAGAACAAAAGTTTAGTTAAACAATTCAACACAAACGTATTTAAAATAAAGCTTCATTGCATCGATCGCCTCTTGTTATTTTGAATATTGTGGAATTATTTGTAAAACGTACATATGATGTTGTAAGGGTTAGATCTCAACAGTTAAGAAATGGGATCGAACCCAGTGACTCTTGAGATGAAGGGTGACACCACAGTCACCACATAATTAGTTAACGTATCTAAGCAAGCAACTGGATTATTACAGTACCAACAAACATATAAACTTAACGGCACACTTCCAAAACATTGTCAATGTTCGATTTAAATAAAATATATTCAAGCTAGGTAAATTCGATGCAGCTTTAATGAAACATTAAATACTGCTTTACAAATATTACTTGCTGTTTATACGGGAGTTCAACGTGAATACAATTTTGCAGTGCGGATATGGTGCTTTAATAAACAGCAATTCGTTAAAATCAATGTATTTAAACTGCTAAATATACCATTACTAATAAGAATATCACAATTTTAAACTTGGCCACCGTTAACAAGGTCTTTTTCACGTTTGCTTAAATGACAGAATGCGGGCCGTGTTTTCTGGTACATTATAGACGGTATTTATGTCTAATTTGGAGGAATGTCGTCCGAGTAAGTAAGCGTTTGATTCCAACTGTGCAAGCGCCTTTGTGATTAAGGTGTCGATTTAACTATGGAGAATTTTACTATTTGGCGTGGTTAGAAACGGAGCGAATATGAAGAAAATAAAAGGAATTTTCGGTATAGGTGCATCAAAATCAAGTTCAAAACAATCTTCATTTAACGTGCATGGATATGATATTAAGGAAAAGGATTTACCCAAGTTACACAAGGCTGCATGGACGGGCGATCTTGCAAAAGTCAAGCAGCTTGCGAAGAAGGACCCGAGTGCACTCGACAAAGAAAACAGGTGATCATGACGTTTAATTTGCTGAATATAGGCGTGCTGAGTTTATTTGTGTTTGTAAGAAAACAGCATGGAAACTGGTAATTAAAATTTTCAACAACACATTTGTTTATCACTCAATTGATTTTGGGCATGATATGACATGAATTATTTTTATCCAGTTATAACTTATAGTATCATAATGATTCCTTGACATTTAGCATTTTTTAATATTGTTAATTTTGTTTACATTAATAACATGGCTGTGGTGATGACAGGGTGGCACAATTTATTCAAATACACCCAAATACACCACCAAATTGACACTATCAAAGCAATAGATTATTTATTATACACGGCCGTAAATCACAGGCGCCACCTCTTTTTTGCAATGCATTGATAAATGATCCAATGCTACTTCCAAGGTTGCGCTAAGGACCGATGTTATTAAATGTCACGGATAATTCTACAGAGTGTGTTAGTTTTATAGGTTTTTTCAGCATGTTTTGCATTATTTTTAAAATCGGGCAATTTAGTGCGATTCAGCCAAGATTTATTCATCCATACATGAATAGAAACACATAATATCAACCCATTTGGAAACGTAATTATCTTTACAAGTTGTGACATGGTAAATAGACCATTGCTTTGAACATGTAAATGTTTTCCGATCCACAAAAACATTAGCTTCTTGTTGATCTTATAGATAATTCAGTGTTTTTCCAAAAGAGTTGGAGCCAATGCCAAGGATGTGGCACTAATGACAGGAGGTCATTTTGAGACTACCCAACCAAATTATCAAGATAAAAGGGGCAGTTTAACACCCTGTTTCTATAATTTCCTGAAATCTTCATGTGTTGTAATTGTATTATTTCTAGGACGCCTATGCACCTGGCCTGCGTTCAGGGTCACACAGACATCGTGAATGAGCTGCTGGCCTGGAATGCACGCACTGATGCTGGGGACAGTCAGGCCAGGACCCCCCTCATGAAGGTACACAAGAGTCGGTTTTCAATTTAAATCAGTCCTTGTAAAGCTGCTGTTAATTAAGTGAGCCAGAATCGTGCCCTGTTTTTGAGTAAAGCTGAGATATATTACTTGCTAATTTTCATCCCTGTTACAGCTATTATGCGCATTACATATTTGTTTCATAAGTGATGCAAATATTACTTACTTTCATCACCTAAATACAAATACAAATACAAATTTTATTTTAAGTCGGTTTGTACATAACAAGTATAACATTAGCGATGTATCGCTATTGACCGATATAATATAACAACATACATATAACAAATAGACAATTGAACATTACATGAAATTTACATAATATAAACAAACATTTTCAACAGGGTTGAGATCAATTATAATAAATTATAAATGAACAATTAAATTTAATTAAATTAAAAAACCTGCAATACAATAAACATTATAAGTTTATGTTAAAAACGAAAGAACTATGGCATGTGATACAAATATTATTAAAACAGTTAATATCATAGCAGTATATTAAAGATATATTAAAGATAACGTAATAAGAAAAAAATAAAATAAAAATAATTGCGCTGCAGTTGCTGATCTTGACCTTGGTCAAAGAGCTGCTATAAGAAAAATAAGGTAAAAGTCTGACAATGAATATGGATACAAAAGTGTGACAGATAAAAAATGTATTAAGAGAACAATTTTCCCCTCAAATCAGATTTGAAAGAAACTGATCAGCAGCTACCTCACAAACACAAGCATTATGAGTTATTTAAAATGGTACATGCAAGTTATATTAAAATCTGATGCCATGATATAAAAGTACACTGGGCAACTGCCATTTATGTGTAAACAAACAAAAACTCCATGCACAAAATAATATAACATGCAGCAAAGAGCAACTGAGAGTAAAACTAGCAAAGCAAACAACAAAAACACTAATACTAGCCTTACTAGGTGCTACAGCAAGAACATCTGCAATCCTCCCCGTCCCACAAGCCTATCAGACTATGGAACTGGTTAAGTCCCGTCACATCCCTGAAGTGCTGGGGTAACGAGTTCCAGAGTCTGGGGGCTGCGGAACGGAAAGACTTGAGACCATAGCTGGTACTTCTTACCCGTGGGATTTCAGCTGTATTAGTGTACCTAAAAGATTTTAATTTAATTTTAATTAGATCATGAAGATATGTTGGTGTCTGTTTATTTATTATCTTGTATGTTTCTATTTCTATTAGCCATTTGTCTTATCCTTCTTATTTTTAAGCTTGGCAGTTTTGATTTGTTAAGCAACCCTTCATAATCAGACTTATAGTCATTATAAATAAACCTTAGAGCTCTTTTCTGTATGTTTTCTATTTTCTTAGTATTTATTTCTCCACAAAAATGCCATGTTAATGGGCAGAAATTGAAGTTTGAGAGAATGAATGAGTAATATATATTAAGTTTGCCAAGTTTACAAAGATTCCTACCAATACGCTTTAGAACATTTAATTGTCTGGATGCCTTTTTACATAAGTTGGAAATGTGTTTGTTAAAATTTAATTTAAAAGCTATTGTAACCCCTAATAAGATAACCTCATCTTCACAGTTTATTTTGTTACCTGACAAGTCAAAAGAGATATTAGCTTTGTGAGTTTTAGAACCAATTGCTATTGCCTGAAATTTATCAGGATTTGCTTGCATTTTATTGTCTGAGAACCATTTTATTAAGGATATACTGTCATTTTCTAAGGTAGATTTAACTATATCTAGATTATGATGTGCAAAAGATAAGGTATTATCATCAGCATAATTGTACAGATTACTTTTATGAACAAAATGGAAAATGTCATTGATGAATATATTAAAGAGGACGGGGCCTAATATTGAGCCTTGGGGTACACCTTTATAAATTTCTTGAAAGTTACTTTTAAATTGACCTATTTTAATAAATTGCTTTCTGTCACTCAAGTTACTATTGATTAATTGTAAAAAGATTTCAGATACACCATAGTGCTTTAGTTTTAGGGAAAGGAGGTCATGAGGCAGACAGTCAAAAGCTTTGGATAGGTCCATTAAAACTGAGGCAACGTATTTGTTTTCATCTAACGCCCTTTGCCAGTCTTCAATTACTTTCAGTAAAGTTGTCTGGCAGCCATATCCAGGTCTAAATGCAGATAGATAAGTATTGAAACGCTGGTAAAAAAATGTTGTTAGTTGTGTATTTATAGCTCTTTCAAAGATTTTTGATATTGTGGGAAGGATGCTGATCAGGCGATAGTTTCCTTTTTCAAGTGTACTATTTTTCTTGTGTAAAGGTGTTACTTGAGCTATTTTTAATTTATCTGGAAATACTGAGTTTTCAAAGTATTTATTAATTAGGAAGGTAATGCTTGTTGATACAGTTTCTTTAGAGAGTTTAAGTAATTTTGGTGATATACCATCAGGACCAGAAGCTTTTTTACAATTCAAATTATCAATTTGTTTCTTAAGAAAAGAGTCCTGAACAGGTTGAAAACTTAATTTAGATTCACTAGTGTTTTTTATTTAATTGAGACTATTCTGGGATGGTATTTACTGATACTGAGTTATTTCCAATATTTGGAGCCACATTAACAAAAAAGTCATTAAAAATGTTAAGTACTTCCTGTTGATCAGTTATAATTTTATTATTTTCACATAGTACAGTGTCCTTTTTGGTGGAATTACCTTTATTTGTCAGAAATGGTTTTACTGTTGGCCAGAAATCAGCAGATTTGCACCCTCCAACACAGCGGTCAATAAAATACTTGTCCATTGATTTCCTCCTAATACTAGCTACCAAATTTCTTTGCTTTCTAAATTTTTCCCAGTTTTTAGATGTTTTATTGATATTGTATTCATTAAAGAGCATTCTTTTCTTATAAATTGCATTTTTAAGTGTTTTGTTCATAAAAGGAACTGGGTTTTGTAATATTCTTTCAGGGCTCCAGATAAGGATTTGTGAAATTAGTAACGGTACTGCCACTGACAGAAAGACAAGGAGTAACGCTTAAAATCAATTAGTACCTGTACTACCATATCCAAAAATACAGGTAGTACTGTACTACCCGTGTTCTTGGATATTGAAGGGTGTATAACTGACTTTACAGAAACATTTGCAGCAATTATAATAAATATATGTAGCTTCTTAAACAGTTATTGTATTAGGTTTTCCATTCTGAATTATGATGCAAATACAACTACACATTAAAACTCATGACTTATACTATTTCTTCATTTTTCTTGACAAGAAAACACAAGCCAACTAGTAGGCTAAGTAAATGAACACTTATTTCACTGTCTCATCAGTTTTCCATCGTGTTTTCTAGCGTTTTAAGCCACCGATGCAATCAAATTGTTTAATATCGGGGCGATAATGTCTTTTTCTGGGTTTACCGATTTAATGTCAGGATGGTTAGACGACACCGTATGTAGTCATTATATGAACAGAAAGTGTTGTTTTGAACCGCTTTCGGTTAAGCCGGCATTCCATTGCGCGCAGACATATTTTTTTTGACGGATTTACAAGTTACAGGAAATCACGCGACAGAATAGACAATACGATATGAACCCAGTCTACAACTTTTTGGTAATTTAAATAAACGAAAAGCGCCGTAAGGTTAGAGACCAACAAATCACGCCGCGCTGACGCAGACGTATTGGTACGGCCAGATTTTTTTCGTAAATGCGTAAAATGGATATTTAAGTCGTTATTGTACGTCCAGTTTATAACAAGAAATGCGTAAATCTTCATGAAAAAGGAGTATTTATGGCTGTACGGCCCTTATCTGGAGCTCTGTTCTTTTCATTTTTATAGGGGCATGTTTGTTTGCAGTTTCTACAAAGATTTCATTAAAGGGGCCTTTTCACAGATTTTGGCATTTTTTTAACTTATTCATTAAATGCTATATATTGATAAATGTAAACATTGGATCATAAAAGCTCCAGTAAAAAATCAAGAAAAAAATTAAAAAAGGGAAAAGAACATTGCCCGGAGCAGGTTTCGAACCAGTGACCCCTGGAGTCCTGCCAGAGTCCTGAAGTAAAAACGCTTTAGCCTACTGAGCTATTCCGCCGAGTACACATTTGTGACGTATTTTATACCTTATATAAGCAATCTTCGTAGTTTCACAAAATTTAACGACAAAAACAGAACTCTCCAAATTATTCAATCGTTTCGCGTTGCAACGCTTTATAATTTTTAGGTTTTAAAATCGTCAAAAGATGCATATAATGGCTATATTAGAGCATGGTTAATGTTCAGTAATACTGTTTCCTCACAAATATCATAACTAAAACGAAAACTTACGGATCTGAAACAACTTTTTTCAATTTTGTCAATTTACCAAAGCGTGAAAAGATCCCTTTAAAATCATCATACATTTATTTACATCATTATGATTTGTTATTAAGTTTAAAAGGTTGTCATTTAGTTCTAAATTAAAATCATCAACATTAAAACTTTTAAAACTTCTGTATAAGCTAAATCTATTTTTTGACTTTTGAGTTTCTTGTTTAAATTGGACACTAATGAAATTGTGGTAATCACTCAACCCGCAGTCAAAATTACAGATATTACCCAAGAAATCATTATTATTGGTTAATACTACATCAATAAGTGTTGGGTTGGCTTTATTTGAGAAACAAGTTGGTTCCGACACAATATTCACTAAGTCAAAAATATCACATGAGTTTTTTAATGTTTGACATTTCTCATCTATAAGCATATTAAAATTGAGGTCGCCAATGACCATTATATTTTCATATTTGCAGAAAGCTTTATCAAGGGTATAGTCAAACTTTTCTTGAAAATTCTGATTTGACATAGATGGTGGTTTATATGTGCAATGTACCAAGCACATGTATCTGCCATTTACATTTATCAAAATTTACCTCTACAAAGATGGATTCAGTTTCTTCAAATTCTAATTGGGGTTTCCTTTCGCCAGCAATATCTGACCTTAAGTACCCTATGAGACCACCACCATTTACATCTCTATCAGCTCTCCACATATGGTACTTGTCAACTGAAAATTGAGAATCAGGAAAAGAGTTATCAATTTTAGTTTCAGCCATAAATAGAATATCAACTAGGCCTTCATGTAAAATTTCTTGTATACTATAAAACTTATTTCTGAGACTGTTCATATTAAGATAACCGCATGTAAACGCATTGGATGTTGTTTCTTCATTGTTGTCAGGGGTTCAAAATTGTCAAAACCTACATAATATGGCTATTTTTGGGGACTGTTTGGGAGGTCAAGGGTGGTAAATGTTGTTATTTTAGGCAGATAAGTATGGACTACAGTGTGGTTTCATTGATGTTGTGTTTTCTCTACTCATACAATGTATATGATGTTCTGGATATCAATTCAATTTTATTTTTTTTTAAGATAAATCTTTATAAATTGGTTTCTTAAACTATTATGAGCCAAACTAGAACAGTATGTTAAAGCTTTTGAGTGCCTTTTTTTGTGTGTTATATTTAGCTCTGTTCCTTTCAGAATTACCTTCATTACAACCAGAAAACACGCTTACTTTTAAAAAGTTTATAATTTGATAACCAGTATGGAACATTCAAAGACCTCAAACGGTTTATATACATATTCAACATGTTTGGTATGGCATTAAAAAGTCTGTCTCACCATGTATAGTTCCAGTTTAAAAGAAATAAATTTTTGATATATGAACAGATGCCTTTATTAATAGTTAATGCTGTTTACTCCAATATCACATGTGAGTTTAAGGTATTTTATGACTGTCATTACGTCTTGTATGGTAATCTCTAATGCTGATTTTATTTATTTACATTTGGCACAATACTACCTTAAGTTCATATTTGTGTTCACAAAATGTCCTTAAGAATAAACAGATGACTTTGTATAAAACAATAAAATTATATAAGAAGTTTCAATCAATGCCACCGCGACTTGTAAAGCATTTTACCATTATCTATTTAAGTCTTTACCATATATACCTCAATATAATAATTGTCTACATTAAAATCTTAACTTTCCTTGTAAACTTCTTTCCTCGCTTAACACACAGTTTTGGTGGCAAGATTCTATTAATTGAGGCTATGTACATGATTCATATCAATTTGTTTATAAAATGTGTTCAATATCTAGCGAACAGCCATAACAGGGGCTTAGCAGATCAATATAAATAAGTAGTCTCAGAAAAAGTATTTGTTCTTTCATGTTGATCTCAAATCCCATTTTCCAAATAAATCCATTTTAGATCTGATGATGGGATTTCTTTTAGACTTTTTTTTTATGAACAATTCTGGTTTGAATTGTTCATTAAAAAGTATGTGTTTTCCACAAATTAAAGCCGATACAATTCCCAATTCAGAATTGAGGGTTTCTGACATTGCAGTAATGAGTGACTCCGATTCTCTGTTGATTCTCAGTCTACCTGTACATCAATTCTTCAAGTTAAAATCAATATGATACTTGGCAGCTAAAGTCAATGATGCTTCTTTGGTGCCCTTTATCTTTACTTCAATAACTTGTGTACGAATAATTTATTGTGTACACCATATGGTACTTTTCCTGAAGATGTCTGTAGACAGCAGTTGTCAGTAAAAAATTATTTGAAGGGGTTTCTACATGTATGCACCGAAAGCTCCAATAGTGGGTTAACAAATGAGTTTATTGAGGAAAATACATGCAGTCAAAACTAGAAGGGAGCAAAAAAATGTGATGAATTCAGTCCGAAAATATAATGCTTAAAATTGATATTTCATAATATTTAATTGAAGTAATAAACACGTAGTCTAAGAGATTGTACTTATAGTTTTATGAGCAGAAGAGTATTCCTGATTCTCTTGGGATGTTTGGGGACCATCACCCTGCATGGTGTGTGGGTGTTTGGGGAGGGTCACAAAGAGTGTCTACTAGGGTACCATTCTGACATATCTTTTATTTAATGTTATGCCAGTATTATTTGTAAACAAGAGTATGTTTTCATGTGGTGTTTGTCTCTTGTTCACTTAGAGTAAAAGCAGTAACTGAAATCATAATGCATGTGCATAAAGTGTCCTCCCTGATAAGCCTGTGCAGTCCTTGCAGGCTCATCAGGGATGACATTTTACGCTTTTATGGTATTTTTTGTTTTAAGGAAGTCTCTTCTTAGGGAAAATTAGGTTTAAGCTGAAAGTGTTGTTCATGATTAGCCTGTGCATACTGAACAGGCTAATCTGGGAATACACTTTGGGCACATGCATTAAGCCTGTGCATACTGAACAGGCTAATCTGGGAATACACTTTGCACACATGCATTAAGCCTGTGCATACTGAACAGGCTAATCTGGGAATACACTTTGCACACATGCATTAAGCCTGTGCATACTGAACAGGCTAATCTGGGAATACACTTTGCACACATGCATTAAGCCTGTGCATACTGAACAGGCTAATCTGGGAATACACTTTGCACACATGCATTAAGCCTGTGCATACTAAACAGGCTAATCTGGGAATACACTTTGCACACATGCATTAAGCCTGTGCATACTGAACAGGCTAATCTGGGAATACACTTTGCACACATGCATTAAGCCTGTGCATACTGAACAGGCTAATCTGGGAATACACTTTGCACACATGCATTAAGCCTGTGCATACTGAACAGGCTAATCTGGGAATACACTTTGCGCACATGCATTAAGCCCAATTCTTGCAGAATGAGGCTCAGATATAAGCCTTTAGTAGAACTGAATGCTCGAATGGTATCAGTCCTATCAGGAAGAGGATTTCAGGAGCTATTTTAATGTGTTTTAGAAGTTTCATTCAAGTGATATATTTTACGCTAGTTTGCCATCAATACAACGCCTCATATTAAAAACTACTCGTTATAAGGACATAATTTTTTATGTATTGAATAAACAAATAGAAAAAATGAATCTGCAAGAGCTGAAAAGATTGCCTTTTTATTAATGAAGTGTCAGACTTTATAAAAGAATAACATTCCTTACCTATAGAAACTGATGTACCGCGATAGGGATCAAATATCCTTCTTTACCTCTTTAAGTATTGAATATACTATAGGCAATTTATGGTAAATGTTTCACTCAAGTCTTTAAATGCATGTGTCTGACCAATATTATTTAAATAAATCAAGCGTTTAATCTAATTGAATTTGAATAATATTACATTACTTGCTTTAATGAATATGAGCTGTGCTCTGTAAAAAGGGGGTTAAATGCATGTGCGTAACATGTCGTCCCAGATTAGCCTGTACAGTCGGCACAGGCTAATGAGGGACGACACTTTCCCCTTTTATGATATTTTCTGTTTAAACAAAGTCTCTTCTTAGCAAAAATCAAGTTTTGGCGGAACGTGTTGTCCCTGATTAGCCTGTGCACACTGCACACATGCTTATCTGGGACTACACTTTACAGACATGCATTAAACCCCCTTTTCACAGAGCACAACTGATATACTTCATAGAAGGTTTACAAGGACGATTTAACTTGCTAAAATATCAGTGCCATAGTAAAGTTCTAAAAAAAAAGAAAAACTGAGCATAAGTAGTGTTACTTCTTCATTCTGTCTGTCATGCATATTGTTCTCAATATGTTCTCAATTGATGGGTTTGTTTTTCTGTCTTGCATTTCAATTTGTCAACACAGCTTAGACAATCACAAGAAATGCTTTCTAGCGCCAGCCTTAAAATACCTCTTATGATAGTAATAAATCAGCAATAATGATAGGCATTTTGTCAAATGAATTGTCTGATCAAATGCCTGCTGAAAGTCTATCGATGCAAAGAATGTTCTTTGATAAAAGATTCCTGCGTTGTCACAGGGCGCTAGTGCCAAGTGTAATCTGCTGGCGTGCATGTAATTGTGGTGGTAATTTGGGGTATCAGATTGTCCACAGACAGGGTGTCAAATATATGAGAAGCTTTGATATATCTGATAAGGTGTGCAATTAAAATTCCTCTTTTGTTCTGATATAATCTGAGTTTGGCTGATAATAAGGTTGTAAGAGATCATCTCTGCACAGAAAATCATAAGTGATTTTTGCTATAGTTTAATATGCTCAAAATTACATTTGAGTCTTTTCTTGTGTCATGTGCAACTTATGTTGTGAATATTATTAGTGTACCAATTTTATTTGAAAGACAAAGAACTTTATATTCTTTTATTTTTAATGCCATATTTGTCCTTTCTTGTTCTATATGACCAGTTGGTAATTTGCATGAAAAAAAAGCAGACAGCAATTTCTCTCTTCCATTTTTCCTATATATAGTAACTAAGTATGTAAAATATTTAAAACACATTAATGCTATGAAATAGTGTATTTCAGTGGTGTATCATCCGACATAAGACAGACGCTGTATTTAAAAGATGATCAACTTGATGCTGATTGTACCTTGTATATATGTTATATGTTATGTGAACAAAGATTAAATAAATAAGTATACTTTAAAAATGCAATGTGTCTACATTAATGACCGATTGGATGTTTGATTATTATAATCATGTAAGCATGGCATGTCTATACATGTATGTTTTTCATTTCATTAAATGTAACATTATTTGTATCAAACTATCACTCAATATCAAGGCCCAATCTAGAAATTAATGCTGCCATGCAAAGTGTTCGATGCCATACATTTATATTGCTCTTATGTATGATAGTATTGTAAAGTCTGTTCAATTATGGAACTGACAGTATTAACCATATGAACTTAAAGTAATAACAGTTAATTATTAGCCAAGTGTAAACTTCAGTAGTAACCTATTGACATAATACAGACAAAATGCCTTTGTGATCACTGTGTTTGGGTGTGTAAGTCAAGTTTGTTCAATAATCGTTGAAGTATTGATTACCTTATTAGTTATAGTATTTAAGCCATACTATCTGGGATTATTGCATTGTTAAATGTTGCAGAAATATTTGACCTATTTATTATGATGTGAAGAACTCCACATTAAACTATTAAACTGTGTTTATGTTGTACTTTACCATACTTAATATTTCCTGCATGGTTTGCGATTCAAACACTGAAGCTTGAAAGCATAGATATATTGAAATATAAGTAGAATGGAAAAGTTTAAATATTATGTACGATTGGAAACATCTCTTCCACACAAAAAATGTTAAAATATGTGAACACATTTACTAAGTTCACGAACATATACTTATGCTTGTAACTGACAACTGCTTACTTGGTTCAGAGATAGTGGGAAAATAGCCTGACCAATCCATTCACAAGTAATGTGGCTGGGCAGGGAATAGAACCAGCAATGCCTGGTGGGAGAATGGCCTGACCAATCCATTAACAAGTAATGTGGCAAGGCAGGGAATAGAACCCGCAATGCCTGGTGGGAGAAATGCCTGACCAATCCATACAAGTAATGTGGCAGGACAGGGAATAGAACCCGCAATGCCTGGTGGGAGAAATGCCTGACCAATCCATTCACAAGTAATGTGGCAGGGCAGGGAATAGAACCTGCCTGGTGGGAGAAATGCCTGACCAATCCATTCACAAGTAATGTGGCAGGGCAGGGAATAGAACCTGCAAAACCTGGTGGGAGAAATGCCTGACCAATCCATTCACAAGTAATGTGGCAGGGCATGGAATAGAACAGCCAATTCTTGGCATTTTAGTCAAGCGCTCTATTAACTTTGTTGAATGGCCTGACATCTCTTCGTTATGTAATACATAGTTAGACATTCTCTTTAAAGTATGTTGAAAATAACTTGTAAACATCCTGTTGCAACCTTCCTCGATTCAGTGGTGCCATGAATGGTGTGCTAAAAACAAAAATAAAAACAATCCTAGATTTGTCCATATTGTGATACACTTTTTTTCTTTGTATTTCAGTTGACTGAAATCAGGTATGGTATGATATAGTACCATTCAAGGAAAACAGGGCTTAATATATGTGCATCATGTTTCTTTCCAGATTAGCCAGTGCAGTCAGCACTGTCAGCACAGGATAATCAGGGGCAAGACTTTCCGCTTTTATTGCATTTTTGGTTAAAACGTTTTCTTCCTAGCAAAAATTCAAATACTAGTAAGGCAAAATGTGTTGTCACTGATAAGTCTCTGCGGAATGCACAGGCTAATATGGGACGGTACTTTACGCTTATGAATTAAGCCCCATTTTCCCAGAGCAGGGCTGATATCCTGTTGCGTTCTATTTGCAGGCGGTGGAGTGTAACCAGGAGGGGTGTGTGGAGGTGTTACTGGAGCGCAAGAAGGACCTGAACCTGAAGGATGCTGACCACAACACTGCCCTACACCTCGCTGTGCTGGAGGCCCCAGCAAAGGTGGTCGCGATGCTCATCAACGGGGGAGCCGATGTCAATATCAAGAATAAGGTGAACTGAGAAACTAGCTAGTGTATGTGGGTGTGAGTGTGCAGCATGGGGTGGGATGTTCATACAAAGCATTTCTAGGGTACAATTCTGATATACTGAAAAATGTTACATATTCAGGGGCCTGACATTTGTACTTTTTAAAACATGACTTTTTCTTGGACACATTCTTTGGGATGCCTGATTTTGGCAAAAAAATATAAAGGGGAATTTACGTAAGATATTTTCCAAGGTGTTTGTTATACTTATCGGCTGTAAATCTTGGTTGCAAGACAGGGGTTTTCCTCCTATTTAAAAACGTCGTAAATTGGACCTGATTCCAAAGAAAACGCACCCAATCCTAAACTGAAATTGTTAATAAAAATTCCCAATTTCAAAAAATAATTTTTCTAAATATTTTTTTTTTGCGATAGAAGTGTTTTTTATTACTACCGGTATATCTCAATTTTATTTCATAAACATCAAACAAAGTATATAAATATGATTTATATGATTTTGTTCTCCTAATTTGAATTGTTATCAGCTGTAAATTTAAATACATTTTTCCAAAATCAGTGGACTTTTGGAGCGAATTGCATTTTTTCCAAGTATAAAGTATCTACTTAATTATATATTCTGTGCAGTTCATGAAGGCTGATCAGGGATGAAACTCGATGCTTTTATAGTATTTTTTGTTTAAAGGAAGTCTCGTCGAAGCAAAAATGTTATTTAGGCGGAAAGTTTTGTCCCTGATAAGCATTTGCAGACTGCACACTCTTATCAGGGACAAAAAATTTTGTACATGCATAAAGTCTGGTTTTCCCAGAGTATGCTCGTATGTACTTGGGTTCTGTTGTAGGATGGGCTGACCCCACTGATGTTGTCTGTCCATGACCCCACCAAGAGGGATGACATGACACGCCTACTCTTGGAAGGCGGGGCTAACCCCAATGCTGTCGACAACAACAAGAAGTATGCAGGACATTATGACCATGCAAATATGGTCCTTGTGCCATATATGTTGCCATTGTAGCTCCAAACCAGCCTGCGCATTTGTGCAGTCTTGTCATGGGCTACCCTGTCTGCTATAAAATTATGCAAGGTTTCGTTGTCTCAATACATGTAGCAGACATAGTAACCCATGACCACACTGTGCTGATGTGCAGGTTAGAGCTATGCAGGTCAAATATTGCTTTAGACCATTTTCACATGACATGCCTTTTATAATAAGGATGTTTTAGAAAGAGAGGGAATGTATTTGATTTCAGAGATAAGTGACATTGAACATTAGCTGATAGCTACAAATTTATTTTAAAAAATCATTGTATTTAAAATAAGCCACAGCTACAATCATAAAAAAAAATGCAAACAAACTTGTGAAATTTTCTGTGAAAAAAGTAACTTTCATTTTTTTTACAAGCAACACTCATTTGTCTAAACCAAAAGTACAGTTATATCCCTGAACTAATCTTTATTTTTAGCTCGGCTGTTTTCGGAGAAAACCCGAGGTATTGTCATAGCCAGCTCGTCTTCCGGCATCGTGCTAAAACCTTTACATTTTGTTAACCTTTTGAACATTGGCTCTAAAATCAAAGTGCTTCCACCTACAACTTTGAAACCTCATATATACATGCACCTTGATGAGTTCTACATGCCACACCCATTTTAAGGTCACTAGGTCAAAGGTCAAGGTTACTGTGACCTCTAAAAAAAATAAATCTGACAAGCTTTCATTTATTCAAAACTGCACCCGCAGCCGAGTGTTGGCACCCGTTATGCGGTGCTCTTGTTTTCCATTGTAATAATCAGGAAAATGCAATTTCTTATAATGAAATGCAATTTGTTATTAAAATGTATAGGTTTATAATTCTAATGAGGTATACAAGTTGACATATTTCCAACCATAATATTGTTCTTGTCTGTTATAAAGTAGACAGGAGAAGTTTTACAGCAGTTTTATTTCCCTTTTTGTGCAAAATAGTCACATTTATTATTATTGCCGTTAAGTGATCATATTTTACAGACAGTCACTGCATAGGCCACATATAAGTGTGGAAAAGAATTGCCAAAGGCAACTTATGTTAACTATTAAGTTATATCATATATGATTCATAAGATAGCATTTGGCTACAACCATTAACAAGATTTATTAAATATGTACATTTTTCACTTTTGTCATGAAAATTGATCAAAGATGATATTACACTAACAATTATAAAACAAAACATTAAAAAATGCTACTCTTAATGAAAACACAACATTAGCCAACAGTGTAGCTCTTGACCAGTGGCGCAGGCTGATCTAGAGCTATCGCTGGCCGCATGTTGCACAAGACCAATTTTTGCATTTCTCTGATGACTTTCTTTGTCCCTCAGGACAGCACTCCACCATGCCTGTATGGAGGACAACATCAACCATGTGAAACTGCTGCTACAACACAGGGCTGACACCACACTGAAAGACTCCAAGGGTATGGAATACTATGTTATTGAAACACAAATCTAACACCACATCAAATTGGATATAATTCAAGACTCGATGGATATATGTGTTATTGCCAACAACTTAATAAAAAACTCAAATTGAATTTTGACACAGATTCCTGTCGGACACTAGTGTTAACAGTGGAACAAATTGTTATTATCTGTTTTAAGCAATATAATCTGCACCTGGTCAAATAATAAATTGATTATATTAATTTTGCTAGTGTTTAAAAGGTATTGAAAGTATTTTACTCTTGCTGTGAATGAGGCTGCTATTACAAAAATTTATAACTTTTAGGTCTGTTTATTGTTGTCATATCAACCTTTACATTTACTTGCAATACATTAATTCTCTACATATGTTATGGCCCAGTCACCTGAAATGGTTCCATAAGTAAAACAGGAATTTCAGCCATATTTTCAGTTGAATCAGCGTGCATTCAGTTTGAACATAACAGATTTAAAATTGAAAGAATCAAAGCCTTGGGTTTAAAGACTCTTGAGTTTGTTTCCTGGGAACAACCAGTACTGTGTTGAAAATCTAAAGAACGCTCAGTGTGTGTGTATCAAACTTATGAAGTTCAAAAGGCAGCTGACTGTCTCAATAACTTTTGAAACATTATTTTGAGCTCGCACACATTATCAAGGTCCAGATATTAGATGTTTGCAGATTGAAATTTGGCTTATTTATACTATTGCTGGGAGGGGTTTATTGAAGACACACTAAGTTGGTCGTTTTGTCAACCTGTCTTTATAAAACGTAAAACATTTGTGGAAAAAGTACATTAGCATTTCTGAAGCAATTAAATTCAATTTTCAGTAATACCATCACCATAAAGTAAACATGTCATCTTCATCTTACCCACTTAGCCCAACTTATTTGTTATTTTCCCTTGAACATGGATGACAAATATGTGTGTGAATTAGTCATCCTTTGAGACAAACAAATATGTGTGTGAATTAGTCATCCTTTGAGACAAACAAATATGTGTGTGAATTAGTCATCCTTTGAGACAAACAAATATGTGTGTGAATTAGTCATCCTTTGAGACAAACAAATATGTGTGTGAATTAGTCATCCTTTGAGACAAACAAATATGTGTGTGAATTAGTCATCCTTTGAGACAAACAAATATGTGTGTGAATTAGTCATCCTTTGAGACAAACAAATATGTGTGTGAATTAGTCATCCTTTGAGACAAACAAATATGTGTGTGAATTAGTCATCCTTTGAGACAAACAAATATGTGTGTGAATTAGTCATCCTTTGAGACAAAGCGGTTCTTGAGTCTGCAAATGTTATCATGGTCGGGATGTCAGATGTTTTCTTATCAAAAAAGATTAGAGTCTCACACTGGCAAAATGGGGCTAAATGCCTGTGTGTAAAGTAATGCGCCAGATAAGCCTGCGCACAGGCTAATCACGTTCGACAATTTTTAGCTTTTATGGAATTTTTCATCTCAAAGAAACCATTTCTAAACAAAATATAGTCTAGGCATATAGTGTCTTCCATGATAGCCTGTACAGACTCCACAGGCTAATCAGGGGACACACTTAGCAAACATGCTTAAGCCCTGTTTCCCCAGAGCAAAGTAGATAATTTTTAGCTCGACTATTGTATATGAAATATATATAGTGGAGCTATCCTACTCACCCCGGCGTCGGCGTGTCCGTGTACGTTGGCATGCAAATGTTAAAGTTTTCGTACTACCCCAATTATTTTCATTGTCCCTTGACATATTGCTTTCATATTTTGCATACTTGTTTACCAACATGACCCCAACCTATAAACAAGAGCAGACAACTCTATCAAGCATTTTGTCATACTAATGGCCCCTTTTCCACTTAGAATATGCAGCAAATGTTAAAGTTTTCGTACTACCCCATTTATTTTCAATTGTCCCTTGACATATTGCTTTCATATTTTGCATACTTGTTTACCAACATCACCCAAACCTATAAACAAGAGCAGACAACTCTTATCAAGCATTTGGTCATAATTATTGCCCCTTTTATACTTAGAATATGCATATTATTGATAAATCTATGTTAAAGTTTGCGTACTTCCCCAAATATTTCCTATATCCTTTTACATATTGCTTATATATGTTGCATACTTGTTTACCAACATGACCCCAACCTATAAACAAGAGCAGACCACTGTATCAAGCATTTTGACATAATTATGACCCCTTTTACACTTAGATAATTGAACATTTTGCTTCCATAACTTCTTTATTTATGATCACATTTTATTATTACTTTGACAAAACAACACTAACCTGAATACCACAATGGATTCCACCCAAACAATACCCCAGGCCCCTACCCAGAATTAGGGCTGCAACGGGTACCGGAAATATCTGATGATATCGGATCCAACTTCAGATTCGCGGGTACGGATCCACCCCTGGATATTTCGGATCCGAATATTTATTTTCATAGTTGTATGTAATTTAGCGCTGTTTTCACGAGTATTGTTTTTTTTTACAGACTAGTTCTGTTTAAAAGATAAAAGTTACGTATAATAGTAGATATTTATTAACGTGTGACAGTCAAATAGCAGATCATTCGAGATCCTTCGGCTTTTATTGTATAAGAGTGTCATTGGACATTACGTAATGAGCGCCGAAAGAAAAACTAATTTGAAATCATGGAGTATTTACACATTACAAATGCAATTCGTAATGGCAATAAGTAAGTTTGCAATCCTAATTGTCTTTCTGAGTTGTATTTAAAACAACGGTAGTGGATCCAGTGTGGCTGGAATGTTATTCAGGTAAATTTTGCATAATTTTGCGACCTGTCAAATTCGAAATTGTGTTCCTGAAAGCATATTTCATCATATATTAAGTTTAAAAGCTATCTTGTGATGCAAGGAATCTCAATGCCCAGTGAGAGATGCTTCTCCACCACAGCAGGAGACCTCGTCAGTGCTCATAAGGCTTGCCTGGACCCGGACAATGTTGATACTTTAATTTTTGTGAAAACAAAGATATCAAACTGTATGAACAGTGAAAAGTGTATGTTAACGAGCAAACTATTAAGTGAATAAGTGTAAATGTAAACTCGAATAGTTGAGCGCGCTGTCCTCTGACAGCTCTTGTTATGTCCCCCACCACTATAGTGGGGGACATATTGTTTTTGCCCTGTCTGTTGGTTTGTGTGTTTGCATGCATGTGTATCTCATGGAGCTGCACATTTTGAGTGGTGAAAGGTCAAGGTCATCCTTCAAGGTCAAATATATGGGTCAAAATCGCTCATTTAATGAATACTTGTGCAATATTGAAGATAGCAACTTGATATTTGGCATGCATGTATATCTCATGGAGCTGCACATTTTGAGTGGTGAAAGGTGAAGGTCATCCTTCAAGGTCAAAGGTCAAATATATAGCTTCAAAGCGGCCCAAAAGGGGGCATAGTGTTTCTGACAAACACATATCTTGTGTTAGTTGTTGTAAGAAAATTCCAAATGTGTGTTCTGCGCAGGCTGGACAGCGGAGGACTGTGCCATGATGAAGGCCCACCACGGCTGCTGTCAGATCATCTTTGACCACAACCTGAAGACTCGCCCCCGCAACTCCCTGGGGGGCAGCGTACCTAACACACCCCGGGGCGCCATGGGCTCCATTTCTTCCAACATCAGTGCCACCCATACGCCCAGGGGAGTGGACTCCGTAACAGAACCCAGCTCTGACCTATTTGGACACCCACAGGGGCACCAAGATGCAGGTGAGTAGAGAAGTTGGAAATTGTGTTTTGAAATTAAGGTGTTAAGGGAAAATGACATTTTGATTTTATACTGGTAATTATAATGATTTGGCAGAAAAGAGAATCCTTGTTTAAGTAAACATGGTCAGCTTTTGTGAGAATATTTTATGGACTGATTTCAGACATGGCACGGTAAAAAACTCTTCAATTTTGACTGTCAAAACATGAACAGCTGTTGTAAATAATTTTTCTTTCTAATTTAGTAAGAAAATTACATAAAATTTAATCATTTAAATATTCCTTTTGAATCTTTTAAGAATAAAAAAAAATTACTGCAGGAAGACATTGTCCATTGATACATTTACGTTTCCAAGATGTGGGGAATATTAAATATTGAACAAGTTCATCCGTCGGTTCATATATATATGTGCATACATAGGTCCTGTTGCTTGTGTTTTGAACACTGTCTTAAAAGGCTGAGTAGATTGTTCTTAAACTATCATCGCTGAATGACCTAAATATGTAGATGATCATAAAGAAAGGAATTTGGTAGTGATCAGTTTGTGTCAAACTATGGTTGGTTTTCTTTTTTTAACAATACTGAATATATAAGCATGGTCTTCACACCTCTTTATTCTGTTTGCACAATTTTACTCAAAATTTCACAGATGAATAACTTTTATTTTTAGATGATGTAAGAAAAGCAATTATAGCTGTGAAAAGTTATGGCTGAATGTCTTTTTATGCCCCTGGATCGATAGATCGGGGTTATATTGTTTTTGGCCTGTCTTTCTTTCTGTCTTTCTTTCTTTCTTTCTTTCTGTCTGTCATTCTGTCCCAAAACATTACTGTACAGTAAAGTTTTGCAATAACTTTTGAAATATTGAACATAGCAACTTGATATTTGGCATGCATGTGTATCTCATGGAGCTGCACATTTTGAGTGGTGAAAGGTCAAGGTCATCCTTCAAGGTCAAAGGTAAAAAAAACAAAAAACAAAGCGGCACATAAGGGGGCATTGTGTTTCTGACAAACACATCTCTTGTTCATTATGAATTCCTTAATGGTTAGCTGAAAAATAAAATACATTGCTCAAACACATGTTGTTTACTTTTCTAAATGATTTGAAACCTATTTATTTTAGCTGGATTGCATAGGAAGCCTGAGGCTTATTTGAAACACTCTTGAGTCTGTTTCCTGTGACTAGAACCAGTACTTTGTGTCTATGGGTGAAATCTCAAGAACGCTCCCACAATGGGGATCGAACCCATGACCTCCGGGTCGCTAGGTGGACACCATATCCACTACGCCCACGTTGACCTACCGTATAAATTAATTTGTTTCCCACTTTAGAATATCATAGTCAACATTTCTTGACTTGTCTTTATACCACTTAGTAGCTTTTGTTCTAAGTTTTAACAGCTAAATAACCTTAAAGTGTAGTTGATTGTAAAGGAAGGAATTATGACTGCAACCAATTTGGGTAAAACTGTGTCTTTTTGTCTTCTGTAGAATATGTAGTGGATTTGTATGTGTTCAGGCATATGTAATGGGGGCCTCATTGTCTAGTTTTAACCTACTTGTTGACATGCAGAAATATTTAATGTTACGGTATTTACCCATCTGTTACATTCACTTTCTCAATGGCTCTCTCAATAACTGATATGATTGTTTGCAGACGAGGACTCTGATGACCCGACCATGAGCCAGTCTAAAGGTGAAGGTCGCCAGGACTCCTGGGCAGACGACACTGACGTCAGCTCAGCCATGGATGACCATAAACTCAAGGTAACCATGGAAACTGTACTTGAAGGATTCTGCAGCATTTTAAATTGATTTCTGCACATTTGCTTGAGGCAAAAGATATATTGTACCACATAAACAGTCCTTTAATCAAAATATGAAAATAATATTCAATTGAAATTTCACATTATGATTGGAGAATGGCTCAAATTTAACAACTGTGTACTGTTCATATATTACTGACCATAATTTGGATTCATTTAAAGGATGGCAATTGTCTATGTTTCTACCTGAAAGTACTAATTTCAGTTAATTTATGATTTTCAAATGGTTTTCAACTGAAATTAACATTAAAAGTAACATTGCTACTCAAAATCAACGAAAATTTCGTACAATATTTCATAAAATAAATTTAACCAATTAAAAATCAGTGTTCCTTATGGCAATTGCCAAAATTTCTAAGCCAGTTGTCATATGGTAAATAGATGTTTGTACATACAAAATGCTCGTTTTTTTTCCATTTTAATTTCCTGCAACGCTATCTATTCATAGGACACATGAACACTAACATGGTGTTCGTGTGTCCTATGAATAGATAGCGTTGCAGGAAATTAAAATGGAATTAATTGTGTCACAAATAAATAAAATTGTATCTACGAAAATCTATGTAATCATACCACATCTAGCGTTGAAATTGTGGCTATTGCTATAAGGATTACTGATTAGGTGTTAACTTTATTTTACGAAATACTTTACAAATTTTTTGTTGATTTTGAGCATTGACTTTAAAATCTTAAAATCTATGATAATCCCCCTTGAACATAGTAAGGCATGGGTTTTTAGCTCAACTATTATATATAAAATATATATAGTGGAGCTATCCTACTCACTCCGGCGTCTGCATTAGCGTCTGCGTTAGCGTTATCGTGCAAATGTTAAAGTTTTCGTACTACCCCAAATATTTTCTTTGTCCCTTGACATATTGCTTTTATATTTTGCATACTTGTTAACCAACATGACCCCAACCTATAAACAAGAGCAGACCACTGTATCAAGCATTTTGACATAATTATGGCCCCTTTTACACTTAGATAACTGAACATTTTGCTTAAATTGCCATAACTTCTTTATTTATGACCACATTTTATTAATACTTTGACAAAACAACACTTACCTGAATACCACAATGGATTCCACCAAAACAATACCCCACGCCCCAACCCAGAATCCCTTCCCCGCCCCCCAACCTCCCCCCCCCCATTGTTTTTTTTAACATCTAATAAATTACCCCACCCCACATTATAACCCCCTCTCACCCCCCTTCCCCCCCCCAATTTTTTTTTATTTTTTTGAATCATCATCTAATAAATTACCATACCCCACATTATACCCCCTCTCAACCCCCCCCCCCCCCCCCAAAAAAAAATAAAAAAATGTGTTGTCCTTTTTTTTATTTTTGAAAGATCGTCTAATAAATTATTGAATATGAACAATTTCCCCATGATTGCTTATGTTATAATGTCAAGCACTCGAATAGTCAAGCGCGCTGTCCTCTGACAGATCTTGTTACCTAATATATCATATCACGCCATATAACAAATTGATAATGGTAATTAAATTAGAATTAATGTCATTAAATAAAGCTTCAGTTGAAAAAGTTATTGTAATTCACTTTTTTTCTCTCATAAAGAAATCTATCAAAAAAGAGAAAAGGGTAAGAGGGCCATTTACTTGTAAAAATGTTGTATACTTTTGTCTTAGATGTGCCATTTGCCTGACTTTGAATTATAGCCGCTATTTGGTCCTCTTGAGAATATTTAAGGGAAAGCATAAAAAGTTTGCACCAGTCTCCACAGGCTGACTGCCTTTCCAGGCAGATGAAAATTAAACCTGTTACTTTAATTGCATAAGTATTGAGGGAACTGGATTATAACAATATTGTGAAGACTGGTTTGCTTTTTCAGTGCACTTGTAATTTTGTCTTTTATTATTTTGTGTTATATGCCCCTTCAAGGATAACATATTGTAGACATAAATTAATGTCCTTCCTTAAGTGGTTGGTTGGTGTCTTTCTTCCAGAAATGTTTTCTTACTCTGTAACTTTTTTAATCATTGGGATTATTTTTACATATTGTTCCTTAAGACCAGATGTATTTTGGCACAGTTCCAATGCTTATTTGTTCAATGTAAAGGTCACAATTCAAGGTTATGGCTGAAGTTTATTGTGTTTCTGTCTGTCTGTGTTGAGTAACTCCCCTGTTTTGTACATCGAAGAGTATTTTTGTCTGCATGTTTGTCTGCATGAAGGCCTCTCGCCAAAGTACGGGCAGAAATGTTGATGAGGTTACTGCCAGTGATGAGGTTAGTGCACTGTGTCCCCTTTCCCAATAATACATGAGTGGCGTGCACACCAGTGGTTGATGCCTCACTTTGTGTTGTAGAACATGTCAGACTGAGATTACTGCCCTTCACAGTCTAACGTTCATACCACTTCCAAATCTGTCTTGTATTTTATATTGATTTTTAAGCTCACCTGAGCACAAAGTGCTCATTGTGCCATTGTGATAACCCTATGTCCGTTGTCTGTCATCATGTCATCATGAATTGTGTTTCATTCATACTGAGTCGTTGGGTTTTGCTTGTAACCACTCTAGAGGCAACATTTTTCATCCAATCTTTTTGAAACTTGGTCACATTGTTTATCTCTACATTATCTAGACCAAGTCATGTTTTTCCAAAAACTTGGCCATCGGGTCAAATCTATGAACAATCTTGTTGAAATACTAGAGGCGACATTTATATCTCAATCAAGTCAAATATATAATTCAACTCCTTGAGTCCACTATAGTGGCAACATTTATGACTATATTCTGATCAAACCTATTAAAATGTTTATCTTGACAATATCTATGCCTAGTTTGAATCTGGGTCACATGCATCCAAAAGCTAGGTCACTAGGTCAAATCTTATAAAAATCTTTTAAACCCTTTAAAAGCCACATTTATGACTCAATCTCAATGAAACTTGTTTAGAATATTTATCTGTACAATGTCTATAGGCCATGGATGAATCTGGTTAAGTGGGGTCAAAAACTAGGTCACCAGGTCAAGTGTATGACAAGTAAAGAATAATATACTGATAGTGGAAAAGCATTTCAAGGCAATCATGGCCCTTTTGTGTTTTGTTTTGTTTTTAATTTGGAAATTATATGTATATTTTAAATATTTTTTTCTGGTTTATGATGTGAGTTTAAGAAAAACAAACTTAAGGTAATTTATCAAAGTAAATATTACAATGCAAGGATTTTATAGTGTCAATCTTGTTTTTGCCATCTTAACATTTAAACACTATAACATATCTATCAAACACAACATAAGATTTTGAGTTCACCTAAAATAATATTTAAACTGAATCCTTGCTCACAACTTCACTATAACCTTTAAAATCAACAAAACATGGTATTTTAATTTAGTCTTTGAAGTTAGTTTAAACACACTTGTAATCTCGTTTGCCGTTGAGCTTTGTGTGGTGTCCTTCCAATTAACATTTTATTTGTTCCAGCAGCAATGGTTGTTTAAATCCTTTTATGTCTTAACCCTTCTTGCAGGAAATTCATAAATCAAATTGTGTTTAAACAAAGAAGTCACATGCAAGTCAATATTTGTATTCGTATTTTACGATGTGAGCTTATGATAATTTTAAAGAAGCCTGTTGACTTGACCATATGAGCCATGTTGGGTGAAAAAAGGGTTAAATACATTTGCTTAAAGTGTCGTCCCAGATAGCGTTAGCCTGTGCAGTCTGCACAGGCTAGTCAATGATGACACTTTCTGCTTTTATTGAATTTTGCGTTTAAAGATAGTCTCTTCTTGACAAAAAACCAGTTGAGGCGGAAAGTGTCATCCATGATTAGCCTGTGCAGACTGCACAGGCTAATCTGGGATGACACTTTACACACATGCATTAAACCCTAATTTTACAGAAACCATCACATATATATCTGAGCTGCACTCTGGGATAGCAGGGCTTAAACTATGTGTGTAAAGTGTATGCTCAGGCAAATCAGACCACGTTTTTCACCTTGACTGAATTTGGTTAGAAGAGTATTTCTTTAAAAGAAAATTCTATACAAATGAGTGCACCGGCTTATCTGGGACAACACTTTATGCACATGCATGAAGCCCTGTTTTCCAAGATTAATTTGAGGTATAGATGATTCTTCCAACTTATTTTACATAACTCCTTTGTGTTAGTCTCATTAATTTTTTTCTGGTTTGGTTTGGTTTGGAAAAAGATTTATTGATTAAAGTTAAAGATATAATATTAGTGCTGATACAAAGTAGTGCATGTAAATGTTGTTTAAAGGTATATTTTCTGCAGAAAATAAATGCAAATAAATCTAAAAAATAGAAATATTCTTGAGACTGAAAAACTTTCTTACGCAAGTGTGAATATTTAAAAGAACACACCTTGTTTATAAGTCTGTTTGAACTTTTCTCTGTGAAAACATGAAGAAAAAAAAAACTAATGAATTATTTGAAGATTTTTTTATGTAAATATCTTTAAAATGATGCCAAGAACTAATATTATAATAAGTGTCAACATAAAAATAGTTAACATTGTCAAACTGCTTGAATTGTGTGCAAAGGGTTTATGTTTTCATCATCATAGATCAAGTGTATGTAAAATGTGGTACACAGATTAACTGATTAGTGGATTATCTAGGAATTATTACAGGCGGACAGGACTAAACCTAGATCTCACTTTAGCAGTCTTTAGTGGTCCTATCTTGCAGTGAAATAGTTTTGGTTCTTAATTATTATTTAAGTTCTAATAGCATTTAATAGGTTAATGACACTTCATTGATTTGTACTTACAATAAGAGTTTATCAACTATACTTCCCTGGTATTTCTGTTTCAATTGAGATAACCATCTGTATCTTGTCTATAATGTGAGTTAATTGATGGTCATTATGCAAATTTTACTTAAATTTAGTTTGCCTTTATTGGCCTTTTGACTAGATACATTCTATTAGCATTTATATTGTGACATACCAGTGCTATACTTGAAGATCGATGGTTAGCCTGAGTGCCATTCAGGGATTGAATTAATTCAAACAAGGTTCAATATACACATGTATACTTAATGGTGTTGAAAATAAAAATCTTTTTATAAAATTGATTTTTGACAAGAGTGTTAGTATAACACTGTAAATATTCGATGGTCAGCCACTGTTAAAGTTGGAATTATTCATGTTATAGTTTGGAATTTATTACTTTATTCAAATTTCAGTGTTTACTTAATTGACAGAAGTGGATCAAGATTTTAAGTTTGAACTGGGAAGCTACTTTTATCGTCCATCTTTTTGGCTTTAAGAACATCTTTATTTTACAAACACAGTCCTGCTGTGGAAGGAGATAAATGTCATTCTTTATGCATGAAACAGTCTATAAACTTTCAAAGAACAAACTGTACATGTTGCATTGAAGAAGATATGGTTTCAAAACTTTGAGAGGTCAACATGTTTATGATAATGCCTACATAATTATGTGGATGTAAATGTCTATTGTGAGAGATGGAGATATAACGGCATTTAAAATAAAATATCGTGAAATTGATGGTTTGAATTCACAATTTAAAGAAGATTATTTCTGCAGAAATTGTTTTGTTAAGCAATGCATGATTTAAGTAGTGGGATGTAAATGCTATTTTATGAACTATTTGGAGTTTTGTTTCAATAATCAACATTTCATTGGATGTAATTAGGTGACAATGTCAAAGAAGTCTCAAATACCAAGATTTAACTTTCAAAAGAAGGTGAGTGTTAAAAGAAAAGCAAATTTGTGTTTACAAGTACATGTTGCCAGTAATCTTGCATGTACATGTACAGATAGGTATGCCAAAAAAAAAAAAAAAAAAAAATCAGTGTGTGTGTAGTCAAGCTGCATCTTTCGAAAATGGGCCAGCGTAGCTTCAGACAAGACGGCCCATCTGCTCAGTCTGGGGAGGAGCTGCCTGTCCACTATTGAGACCACGAAACCTTGCGAGACTTTAAAGTGGGCAGTGTAGCTCCTTACCAGACCCCTTGAATGTGCAGGCTGGTCTGGAGCTGCACTGGCCCCTTATGGCATTTCACTTTTATTGCATCAAGTTGCTTATTTATAGTTTTACTATGATCAGTTGATATCTCTTGGCTTGTTGAAGGTTAAGAAAGTAGTTAGGCAAAATGTTGAACAATTTTGATATCTTTGGAACTTGAGGAAGATAACTAATTTGCAATGAAAAGTGTTTTTTGTGTGAGTAATATGACTTGATTTGCACCAAATACTATCAAAAAGTTCTTTGGACAACCCATTTTATTATTTGTAGAAAGAAAAAAAGAAAAAAAGTTATGGGTTCATTTTTTTACCCAACATTAGCCTTCACAACAAAATTGTAACAAATGGAATCCTGTTACATGTGCAACAGTAGGAATATTTTTTAGCTTGACATTTTATTTAAAAAAAAGGCTGGCTTTTGTGGGGAAACAACATGATTTGAAAGAAAGTCTTATTTAATTAGGATTCACCATATGCACCTGTGGTTATATTTAGAGAAATTACTTTCAAAGGAGCCATTAGTGACACATTTGAAAGATGGTTAAAGAACATTTTAGCCATCTGGGAAAACCAGGCTTATTGCATGCATTTCACAAAGGCTAATCAGGGTCGACACTTTCTACTTGTTTTGTATTTTTGGTTTAAAGGAAGTCTGTTAATAGCAAAAATTCAGGCAGAAAGTTTCGTCCCTGATCAGCATGTGTGGACAGCATATTCTAATTTGGGATGACACTTAAAACACTGCTTAGGCTATTTTTTAGCCAGGAAAAGCCTTGTGCTTATGAAAAATATCATGCATATGAATTTCAAGCCTGTGTCATGTGTTATTTTCAGGGCAAGGTGAAGGTCAGTCTAGCAGGCCGTGTGAACCTCAGTGATGATGATGACGTGGAGAGGGAGGTGGAGTATGAAAACACGAGGAAACCAGGTCAGTGTCTGATAGATACAAGCCTCCTTCTGGCAAAACTGGGCTTAATGCATGTGCATAAAGTGTTGTCCCAGATTAGCCTGTGCAGTCCACAAAGGCTTATAAGGGACAACACTTTCTGTCTGAACATTTTAAACTGGAAAGTGTTTCCCCTGATAAGCCTGTGTGGATTGCACAAGCCAATCTGGGATGACAGTTTACTCCCATTGCTTGAGCCCAGCTCTCACAGAAGGTGGCTCATATAGAAATAATTAACCTCCAGACACATTATCAGGAGAGAAATTCTTGTTTACAGTCTGTCAGTCTTTTATTTAAGTCAAGTGACCAATTGCCTATTACAGTGCAATACATGCATCGTTGTTGGTATAACACCGTAAATGTATCTAGTTACGCAATGATTTCGCAAATTATACACAAAATAATTGTCTGTTGGGTTCAAGAGATATTTACAACCAAAACATTTTTTTCAAATACATATAAGTGACTGTCTAAGATGAAATATAAAGAAATGGACATATGTCAGTTATTTTATTTTATGATATTAATGTTTAATTGACGTAATCAATTGGTAGTTAAGCTCGGCATATTGCTATAGTTTTTGATTTAGCTTAATATATTTAATTATCAGAATGACTATTGACATTTATTTTATGTAAGGAAGTATATTAATTGATTAAGGAGGCAGTAAAAATGCAGAAATGCGATAAAAAAATGTCATAGATCTCAATCTTGGAACTCAAATAAAAAATTTGGGAATGTTTGCAGGAACTTTTTCATGGTTATTTTGAAAATTTTGTGTAGTTCACCAAGTCTATAAGACTGTCTTATTTTCTGACCTCCTAATTTCTGTCAGGCAAGAGACTCAAATGTTTGTTTCATCTCACCGTTTCATGATGTGTCACTTTGTAGTTTTTCTATTCAGTCTTTACCTTGTCCTCTTTAGTTAGCTTTTTATTTGTGTTATAACCCCCATGAAAAAAAGAGGTATACTGCTTTGCACATATGCGTTGATTGTTCTGTAAATCAGAGGTAAAAAATTGAAGCCATATACAGAGCTCCAGATAAGGGCCGTACAGCCGTAAATACGGCTTTTTCATGAAGGTTTACGCATTTATTTTTATAAACTGGACGTACAATTACGACTTTAATATCCCTTTTACGCATTTACGAAAAAAATCTGGCCTTACCGATAGGTCTGCGTCAGCGCGGCGTGATTTGTTGGTCTATTACCTAACGGAGCTTTTCATTAATTCAATTAACCGAAAAGTTGCGGACTGGGTTCCGGTATTATTGTCTATTCTGTCGCATGATTTCCGATAGCTCGTAAACCCGTATAATATATACATATAATGGCTACATATGGTCATCTAACCATCCTGACATTCAATCTGTAAACCCAGAAAAAGACATTGTCGCCCTGATATTAAACGATTCGATTGCATCGGTGGCGGATCCAAACAAAAAAAATTGAAGATTGCAAAACCAAATATGATTGGCTTGTCACCGAGAAAATAGAGACGTTTTACGGTTAAATTGTGAAATTTGCTATGCCAACTTTGACAGTTAACTGCTAAAGCAATGATTCTTTTGAGATGAGACAGTGACATTAGTGTTCATTTACTTATAGCTTACTAGTTGGCTTGTGTTTTATTGTCAAGAAAAATGTAGAAATAGTATTAAGTCATGAGTTGTAATGTGTAGTTGTATTTGCATCATAATTTAGAATGGAAACCCTAATTAAGTAACTGTTTAAGAAGCTAAATATATTTATTATAATTGCTGCAAATGTTTCTGTAAAGTCAGTTTTTTTTATACACCCTTTGATATCCAAGAACACGGGTAGTACAGAACTACCTGTATTTTTAGATAGGGCAGTACAGGTACTAATTGATTTTAAGCGCTACTCCTTTTCTTTCTGTCAGTGGCAGTACCGTTACTAATTTCACAAATCCTTATCTGGAGCTCTGCATATAGGCTTGTTATGTGAAAATTTCTTCCACACAATATCTATTGAATGTGAAGCGTCATATAATAAGTATTCTGGTAAGTCTTCACAAAAGATGACCCATAACAATTTTTAAATCAAGAAATCAATGGTCAATGTCACAGGTATGACTTTGCTGCAAGTTAGGGGATAACATGCTTTACAAACATCTGTTGTATGTGAGTCAATATGATTTGTATGCAGGCATATTAAAGAACACAGGTACAGTAAAATAAAGAATTGGGAATATGGGAAAGCTTTAGTGTTGAGCTTATATGTATGTATGTAATAGTTATGTTGTTGAGCTCTAACATTTGTATATACACGTTATGTTGTCAAGCTTGGATATTTGTATACAAAAGTTTTACTCTGTTTTAAGGACAAAATCCTATTTTTGTTAGTATTCAATATCATGAAAGGAAACCCTGTATATTTCAGGTGTTCAAGGTAGGTTACAATAGTTCTGTCAAAAATTATTATTTACTTAAAAATAAGCAGAACTCTGGTCCTTGCAATATGAATCATAATGCTGTGTGCTATATAATAGCAGAAAATGTTTAAGAAATATTTAAATATTGCATCTATTCATAAAGATTATCAGAGGTCCATTCTACTCTGATGTGCTTTCTTAATATGTCTGAGCTGAAATGCAAATATGTATACTCTGGATCGCCAATTTCAGACCTCTAGGAACTACTCTTTTAGTCTACTCTTTCTCATGAAATGTATACATACAGACTCAAAAATAGTCTTTGTGCTTCAGAATAATTTCAATAAGAAAATGATAATAATTATGAAAAGCTGATAGTGATCTAAGTTGCTTGATATTGGTGTATAAAATTTAGGTGCAAGCATGTGCTTGCATGCCTGCCAATTTAAATAATGTATACTGTTTATTAATGCTTATATAACTTTTACTGTAAGGCCTTACCCTTTTTTTCTCTTTCTTTGACTTACATAGAAGAGGCAAATTGACCCAGCAAGTTTTATGGAAGAAAGGAACAAGTATTGTAATTTGTTTCAAAAGAGTTTAAGATTTTTTTTAAGTGCACCATGTAGCATTTGGATACTAGGAAGCCTAATTTTTCAAAACGGAGACAATGAATTTTAGTGTGAATGTTATAACTTTGAAGGTTGTACATGTAACTTAAAACTAACAAGAAATATACCATCACTTTTCTAACATACTGTATGTAAAATAGAACAAAAATTTAACAGAAAGACATACATGTTCAATTAACAGAAAGACATACATGTTCAATACAGAAAGACATACATGTTCAATTAACAGAAAGACATACATGTTCAATTAACAGAAAGACATACATGTTCAATTAACAGAAAGACATACATGTTCAATTAACAGAAAGACATACATGTTCAATTAACAGAAAGACATACATGTTCAATTAACAGAAAGACATACATGTTCAATTAACAGAAAGACATACATGTTCAATACAGAAAGACATACATGTTCAATTAACAGAAATACATACATGTTCAATTAACAGAAAGACATACATGTTCAATTAACAGAAAGACATACATGTTCAATTAACAGAAATACATACATGTTCAATTAACAGAAAGACATACATGTTCAATACAGAAAGACATACATGTTCAATTAACAGAAAGACATACATGTTCAATTAACAGAAAGACATACATGTTCAATTAAAATTGTTCAAGCCCACCCTAAATAGCAAAGAATATTCCAATGCAATAATTGTTGTAAATTTGCTTGTGTTGTCAAGTATGTGAGATCAAGTGTTAGATGATACCAGTTGCTTATATTGTAGGCAATTGCATTTGTGTATAAAATGTTCCTGTTTAACTCTTTCCCCCATAAGAAGCAAAGTGAAATGCCTTTTGCAACAATTAAGAACAGCCTGCGAGTAACTCCCAGTCTGTTCAGGTTTTATTCTGTTTGCTGCTCATCAGTATCTAAGGTTTGGGGACAAAGCCTTTAAAATTTTAATCTAGTAAGAAAGGTCTTTAATTAAATTTAACTTTCAAAGAAACCACAAACGCGTGAAAATACATATCTAAGCGGTAATGGGTTAACAGAGAAAGTCAGCTATGCAAACATCATTGCTTCACAGTTATCAGTCAATTACTATAATACAATACTTTTTTACCTGATATTCTGCTTTTGTGAAGCTAATTATTTGTTATTGAAGTTCAGCAGTATGTCCTTCCTCATGTAAACAAAGTAAAACATATCTCTATTGAATGTTTTCATTTAGAGTTTTCTTTCCAAATAAACATGTGTGTGTGTACGTTTTAATATATTTTTGTTAAATATTTTATATACATTTGAGGTTATTTTCAAAAGTTTTCAACAGATAAATGTTGTTGTTTTTTTATTCTATTTTTGGTAAATTAAAATTGAAATGGTATACTCATATATTAAACTTCTGTTTCTATAAATGCTGTTTATGATGTTGGTTTTGCTTTAATATTTTGACATGGCACATTATATTTAAAACTTCTGTGCAGCCATTCCAATGTTGCTTGTGTTGCTTGTAGTAGCGGACTCCAGTCGAAGGAAATCTTCCCCATTTCGCAAAGTGCTTGTCAGCGCAGGTGACCTTGAACTTAAATAGTCACTCAATTAAGGGTGTCTGGTCAGCACTCTAGGTGTTCTGTAGCATATCTTTATGCCCTTATGCAACTGTGTGGTGCACATTGCCTCTAGTGGGCAATCTTGCATTTGGAAAGAGAATTTGTAAACAGAATATTTGTATATATGACCCATGTTATGTGCAAATGGTCTTAAGCCCTTGGCAGCCAGCATTAACTAAGCTGCACTGATCAGGCTGTGAAATCACGCAGTTGGTGAGGAGCTACACTGACCGCAAATTAGACCTCAAAACCTTTAGTGACTTTAAACCCAATAGGGTAGCTCCTGACTAGACTGCCTGACTGCACAGGCTGATCTATTGAGCTACACTAGCCGTATATGGCACAAGACCCATTTTGGTGTGACGCGGCTCATACACAAACTTCATATTTCATCTTTTGAGTTAGTCATGAAATTTTACAGGGCAATACATTTTCTCTAAGCACAAGTGTGAATAAATTATGAGCAGGGAACTTGAACTGTTTATAACAGTTAACAGTCATTTTTAATTCTATTAATTTTAACTTGACCCTAAAACATAAAAAAAAAGGTAAAAATAAGTACTAGTAACTTATTTCGGCAGTGCAAAAGGTGGCATGTGTACCACATATATCTTAAATTTCCTCCTTATAGCACAGTAAATTTGTGTCTTGTTCTGATAAAACTGGGCATAATGCATGTGCGTAAAGTGTCGTCGCAGATTAGCCTGTGCAGTCTGCACAGGCTAATCAGAGACGCCACTTTCCGCTTTTACTAGATTTTTGGTAAAATGGGACTTCCTTTACATGAAAAAATATCAATAAAGCAGAAAGTGTCGTCCCTGATTAGCCTCTGTGGACTGCACAGGCTTATCTGGGACAACACTTTATGCACATGCATTTTGCCTAATTTTCACAGAACAAAACACATTTTATAGCCATTCATGCTCTAACATTTTATTTTGATACAGTTTAAAGGCGGAAGTGGCTTCTGAGTTTCAGAATAAGTGGTAGAGTAATATTTTTCTTTATGGTAGCAATGGTATTTCTGGTGGCACATTGGTTGTTTAATTTTGTGATAGGGGTTTCGGTATTTAGCGTGTATTATGGTAGATTTATAATTGTTTCACTCTCCATAAGTTAAATGTATTGCCGGTTTATAATTTTGAGCCATTGCATACCATGACAGATTGGATCATGCCAAAGTAGGAAAAATAATAAAAGGCTTGTAAAAGAAACACACTCACTTTTAACAATGATGTTATATATTTTATCATAAAATATTATTTAATATCAATATTAAAATAATTCACGAAACAAATAATTTATTTTGTAATTGAGTATTACTGTATTAAGTTTTTTTTTCCTTTACAGAGTTAATGTTTAAAAAAAAATCATAATGCAATTGTACTAATGTTATCATTTGATGTTGATTGCATATAATTAATATCAAGTTTGATCTTCTTATTGCTTTGATGTTTTTCCTTCTGTTCAGCTTGATGCTTCAGCTGTTATTGAATCTTGTATTTTTTTAACTGTGTATAACAGAATAATATTTTCTTTTAATTTTTTTTTTTTTTTTTGTATAATGGTTGTGACCTAAAACTTAGTTTTAAATAAGCCGTGTTCTGACAAAACTGAGCTTAATGCATGTGCGTAAAGTGTTGTCCCAGATTAGCCTGTGGAGTCCTCACAGGCTAATCAGGGATGACACATTCCGTGTTTATGGAATTTTTAGTTTCAAGGAAGTCCCTCCTTACCGAAAATCAAGTTTAGGCGGAAAGTGTCGTCCCTGATTAGCTGTGCAGACTGCACAGGCTAATCTTGGATGACACTTTACACACATGCATTAAGCCCGGTTTTCTCAGAACACGACTGGTTTTATGTATTCTTTTTGTGGTTATCATTCACTTTTAATGCCATTTCCAAATGTTAACGTCAAAACACATAGTTAAGGTTTTAGTGAATGTTTATGCCATTCTTTTTTAATTGCTTATAACCTAATTTTGTCATTTTTCTGGAGGATTAAAGGAAGTAAAAAAACACTTCCCTCATTGTAATGCCAGCATTGGGTTTTAAACAAAGCGTATCAAGTTGGAAATACATTAAATACTTTATATCATTATTATTTGTGGGACATTTATTTTTGTTGATTTTGTGGTTTGAGCTACCCATTCGTTTAACACAAAGACATTGGAAAATGATCGTCGCAAATTCCTCTTTTTGTGACCCCAGAAATCCACAAATGTATGTGTCCAGAAAAAAGTCATAAAAAAATAGCACACACAAAATTTCATGCCAAGGAATGTTTTTGATTTAACTGTAAATGACGTTTTCATGTCATTGTTTCCAGGTGGGATAACACGGCCCATGCTCAGTCGTACTCCAACCCCAGACGCAGATCTGAGGGACTCACCACAAGTTATGAACGGGCCGAAGACGTCTTCACCCTCAAAAATCCCAGTCAAAAAGCAGCCTTCGGGCGCGTCCAATACCTCAGTTGATGAGGATGTCTTGGATGACAGTGACGAGGACGGGGAGGACATCAGGCGGCGCGTGTCCTTCAGTAACAAACAGGACGTGCGCAATATTGTGAGTCTTGTAGCCATATTATTTTTTACTCTGTGTAGATAGCTTAATACGTAGAAATTGTGTTCAGAGCATGAGACATAGGTAGATAAAGATTCAGTATACTTACATGTGTGAATTGTTTTATGAATGATACAAATGAGCCGCTGTTTGGGAAAAAACGAGCTTTATGCATATGCAGTCCGCATAGGCTAATCAGGGATAAATTTTTCGGCTTGTATAGTATCTTAAATCCATTCTAGAAGGAAACTGTTTTCTCTGATTGGTATGACACTTTAAGCTCATAAAGCCTGTATTCCCAGAGTGAGGTCCTTACAAGAATAGGCCACTATCTCAATGTTTTGTTGTTATTTATGTTGTGAAAAAAACCTACAGCACAAACAAAACAGAGTACAAATATTAAACACTATTCAAGTGTATAATTTATGCCAAAACAGTTTATAAGTATCTTGTTCATGATGGCAAGCTATTTATAAACAAATATTCATAATTAAAATCAAATTACTGTGAAACCAATATTAATTGTCAGGCATTAATTTTTGTCTATTTCGGCAGTGGACTGAGTGAAGAATTTTAGATCCTAACGAATAATAATTATGTCAAATGTTTAGACAGAATTAAGACTGTATTACCATAGGCATGAGACATTAAAATCCAATGTAATACACGCATACATACTTCGTCTGTTTCGAAGTAAAGATAAATCCGGTTTTGACACAAAGGGGTGCACATTACACTGTGTACGTAACTGACACGTGGCATTGCTGTAAAACGCTGACGCAATTAAGTTGTATCAAATTTGTTAATGTAGAATAGTAATGATTAGCACTAATTGTTTACAACTTCATTACCCATTGTGTGTATAATGTTTTTGAAGGGTGTTGACTAATTGGCAATTGGCTTCGTTGTTTCAAACACTTATTAACGGTAATTCGGTCCCGCTAATCTGCTAATGATAACAATGAACTTGTCAATGGCATACAATAATAAGGGCCCATTACTATAATCTGGTAAGAAAAGACTAATTAATTGTCATGTGACAAACAGGACTCCCGATTGTCCTCTCTTTTCCCCACCACAATTCGTCGCAACCGCGATTTATCGCGGACAGGTATTTCAAACAAATCTTATATTGACTGGCGCCTTTTTTTGTTTAAATCAGAAGTTGTAGATGAAATTTTGTGCTGACTAAAATAAATTGTTGCCCAGTATTTGAACCTTGTTCTGGCAAAACAAGGCTTCATGCATGTAAATGTTTGTCCTGCAGATACGCTTGTGCAGTCTGCGCAGAAATGACACTTTCCTGCATTTAATGGTATTATTTGATTTAAGGAAGTCTCTTGTAAACAAATCCAGTTTAGGGGCAGAGTGTTGTTCCTGATTAGCCTGTGCAGACTGCACAGGCATATCTGAGATGACACTTAATCACATGCATTAAGCCCAGTTTTTTCAAAACCCAGCTCATTTCTAATCACCTGCTCCCTACATTTCTCCACAGACTGACGAGGATGACACAGACATAGAGGATGAGGAGGAGGAGGAGGAAGAGGCGGTGCCATCCAAGAGACCCAAGATGGCCAACCCTCAAGATGTAAGCATTTGTACCAAACTTTGTGTTCTTGTGTTCTACTGGCAATATAGATTACATCTTAGGATTTCTGGATTTATTTGCATTGTCCTGCACATTAATAATTCGCAGGGATTCCTCTGGCTTGTCTTTAGCAACATAAGCCTCTCTTTAGCAAAATTCTTTTTAATTTATCTATATTAAAGGGGCCTTTTCACAGATTTTGGCATGTTTTGAGGTTTGTCATTAAATGCTTTATATTGATCAATGTAAACATTAAATTTTAAAAGCTACAGTAAAAAATCAAAAATAAAATTTAAAAAAGGAAAAAAAATAGCCCGCAGCAGGGCTCGAACCAGTGACCCCCGGAATCCTGAAGTAAAAATGCATTAGCCAACTGAGCTATCCTGCCAAGCATACATAAGATGCGTATTTTATAGTTTATTTAAGCAATCTTCGTAGTTTCACAAATTTAAACGACAACAACAGAACTCTCCAAATTTTTCAATCGTTGAGCGTTGCAACGCTTTATAATTTTTAGGTTCTTAAATCTTCAAAAGATGCATATAATGGCTATATTAGACCATGGTAAATGTTCAGCAATACTGTTTCCTCACAAATATCATAACTAAACCGAAAATTTGCTAATGTGAAACAACTTTTTTCAATTTTGTCAATTCACCAAACCGTGAAAAGATCCCTTTAAGGGTATTTATGAAGAAAAAGCTGTAGCCAAAATATATTTTCTTAAGCCAACTTGGCCAATAGCTAGCCACTTGCTTATTTGACCAATGGCAGAATAAGCCAGCTCCAGGCTGTGTCACAATTTATTTGTATACCTCACCATGTTTTGTACCTTGAGCATGTAAATGCTTGCATGCAACAATTGTTTGTTAAAGAAATGTTAATTGAAAGTCCCATAATCAGAACTTTGAACCCTAATTTATGTGTCAATTAAAAAAAAAAGTTTACTTTTAATGTTTACTTCAGGAAGCTGATGGATATGTTCCTACGGCAACCACTTCTGCAGCAGCAGCCGCAGGAAAACTATCTCAGGACAAATTTCAAGGTAGGGAAACATTAAGGCTCTTGTATAGGCTCTTTGTGTAATATATGATAACAAAAGGCATGTGAAAGCAGCAATTAAAAAAGAAATTCAAACTTCATATTTGATAACTTTTTAATAAAAGCAGCCATTTTTGAAGGAATCACCTTGTTAAGTAGCATCTTTTTGTGTCACCCATAAGTGGATTTTAAATGAATTTTTTGTTTTAATCTTGATTTGTATTGTTTTATTATAAAATTAAGGTTTTAAATTTATTGATAACTATACTAATGTCTGTAGATCTAATTGATATCTGAAAACTGTCACAACATTTCTCAGCTATTATTGATGTTTAATCATTGTCAATAAATTATTATCATTATCAAAAGGAACATAATGATTGTTAAAAATGTTGTTATTTTTAAGACGAAAATGTTATTAATTTTAAAACGAAAAAAAATTCACAAGCGTTAATTTTTGAAATTCTGCTGATTCAGCATCGTTCCAACCTGGTATGTGTTACTTTAGATTTAGGATGCTTCGTTAGACTATTGACTTAAAGACTTCTATAACTGAGCCGCGTTATGCCCAAATGAGTCTTATGCCATATGTGACCTGAGTAGCCTCAGCCCAGCCTGCGCATCAGCAGGCAAGGTTTCATGGTCTCATTACCAGACATATTAGCTTCTGACAAGACTGCGCGATTGCACAGTCTAGTCTTTAGCTACGCTGGCCGCATATGGCATAAGAGCCATTTCCCACTTTGTGGCTCAATCACCAGATATTCAAAGAATATTAACTCTGTACAGTTTGCTAGATACTATTCTATGCTTTGAATTCTTGTACTATATCAGTTGTTAACAATTCATACGCTAAGTACGTAGATGTAAGTTTTCTTACAGAGGAACCTCTACATTTGCAGCTTTATCTCATATATATTAGCCGCTCTCTGGAAAAACTGTTCTAAATGCATGTTTAAAGTGCCCTCCCAGATAAACCTTTTCAGTCTGGGCTTGTTAATAATGGAAGACACTTCCCACTTAAACTGGATTTTTGATAAGAAGAGATTCCTTGAAACAAAAAACACAATTCAAACAGAAAGTGTCGTCCCTGATTAGCATGTGTGGACAGCACAGACACAATCAGGAACAACACTTAATAAACATGCATTAAGTCCTGTTTTCCCAGAAGGTGCCTCATATATTTTTAATTTGTCTTCTGTTTTTCACTTCCTTTTTATGCCCCCCTTCGAAGAAGAGGGGGTATATTGTTTTGCACGTGTCGGTCTGTCCGTCGGTCGGTCCGTCCACCAGATGGTTTCCGGATGATAACTCAAGAACGCTTTGGCCTAGGATCATGAAACTTCATAGGTACATTGATCATGACTGGCAGATGACCCATATTGATTTTCAGGTCACTAGGTCATAGGTCAAGGTCACAGTGACTCGAAATAGTAAAATGGTTTCCGGATGATAACTCAAGAATGCTTACGCCTAGGATCATGAAACTTCATAGGTACATTGATCATGACTGGCAGATGACCCCTATTGATTTTCAGGTCACTTGGTCAAAGGTCAAAGTGACTAGAAATAGTAAAATGGTTTCCAGATGATAACGCAAGAATGCTTATGTTTAGGGTCATGAAACTTCATAGGAACATTGATCATGACTGGCAGATGATCCCTATTAATTTTAAGGTCACTAGGTCAAAAGTTAAGGTCACAGTGACTCAAAACAGTTAAATGGTTTCCTGATGATAACTCAAGAATAATTAGGCCTTGGATCATGAAACTTCATAGGTACATTGATCATGACTGGCAGATGACCTATTTTGATTTTCAGGTCACTAGGTCAAAGGTCAAGGGCACAGTGACAAAAAACGTATTCACACAATGGCTGGCACTACAACTGACAGCCAATATGGGGGGGCATGCATGTTTCACAAACAGCCATTGTTTTTTTAGATTTAGATGTTTCTCTTTCCAATCTTGCTATACTTCATTCTAGAAGGATATTTATTTTCCAATATTATCAAACAAAGTTAACCCTTTACCCCTTAGATACGTATTTTGACACATTTGTAGTCCCTTAAAAAAAATCACTTAATTAAATACCTTTCTTACTAAATTCAAGTTTTAAATGCTTAATTTCCAACCCTTAATTACTGATGAGCAGCAAATAGCATAAAACCTGAACAGACTGCCAGTAACTCGCATGATGTTCTGGTTTAATGCTGATTGCAAAAGTTATTTTCACGTTGATTCTAATTGGGGAACGGGTTAAAGGTTAAGAGCTATTGAAATATTTTATTAACATAACACTTGACTGTCACAGATGATGATTATGTCAATACAGAAAGAGGTAAGCTAGTGTTGATGGTTCCCCCAGACAACTGTGCTGCTGTCATCACAGTTTAATGTGTATGTGCCAAGTTTTATATGGGACCAGTGTTAGTTTCCACATTCATTCACATCACATTTGTGTGTCGCCCTCAATCACAATGTCAACTGGTGGTGGATTGATTTGCTGTGATTTTTATGTACAATATTTGTTAATTTGTCATCGTTTTTGGCTGAGAATTGTCTTTTGAAAAGTGTATTCACTGTAATGGCGTACAACAAATGTAGTTTTTTTGTGTGATCGCCTTTTGTCCTTCTTCTGTTGTGAGTCTCTGTCGTGCATTTTCAACATTTACCTTGTTAAGAGGCCACATTTATTGTCCAATCTTCATAAAACTTGGTCAGAACAAGTATCCAAATGATATCTTGGGCAAGTTCCAAAATGGTTCTGGTTAGTTGAACAACATGGAAGCCACATTTATTTCCAATCTTCATGAAACTTATTCAGAACAATTTTGTTCCAACGATATCTTGGATATGTTTGAAAGTGGTTCGAGTCTGTTGAAAAATATGGCTGCTATGAGCAGGGCATTTTTCCTTATATGGCTATAGTTCAACCATGTTAACACTCTAGAAGTCACATTTATAATCCAATCTTTATGAAACTTGATCAGAACATTCTTCTAATGAAAGCTCTGCCAGGGCTCGACACTAGCGGTGGTCCGTTGATCCGGAGTCAGTAAAAAATAGGAAGGACCAGTGAAACTAGAAATTTGGTTGATCTGTCGGATTAGTTAAAAATCCTGGCCAGCTTATTGTGAAATACTGGCGGAATGCAGTTTTCATCAATAAAACAACTTTATATGTTCATAACTAAACTTTTGGGGGGAGCATATAGTCGCTGCTTCGTCTGTCTGTGCGTGTGTCCGTCCGTCTGTACACAATTTTTGTCCGGGCTATTTCTCAGCAATTAATGACCGGAATTCAACTTAACTTTATGGGAAGCTTCACTACCAAGAAGAGATGTGCATATTATCAGCCAGTTCTGGTTGGATGATTTTTCACAGAGTTATGGCCCTTTGAAATTTTCCATTAACTGTACATATAGTGCAATTCTTGTCTGGGCTATTTCTCAGCAACGAATGACTGAAATTCAATGAAACTTTTTGGGAAGCTTCACTACCAATAGGAGATGTGCATATTATCAGCCGGTTCTCGTCAGATGATTTTTCACAGAGTTATGGCCCTTTGAAATTTTCCATTGTACATATAGTGCAATTCTTGTCCGAGCTATATCTCAGCAACTTATTACGGCAATTCAATTAAACTTAATGGGAAGCTTCACTACCAACAGGAGATGTGCATATTATCAGCCGGTTTTGGTCGGATGATTTTTCACAGAGTTATGGCCCTTTGAAATTTTCTATAAACTGTACATTATTATAGTGCAATTCTTTGCCGGGCTATTTCTCCCCAACCACTGACTGGAATACAATGAAGCTTTATGGGAAGCTAGCTTAACTACCTTGAGGAGATGCGCATGTTATTGGTGGGTTTTGGTTAGCTGATTTATTTAGAGAGTTATGGCCCTTTGAAATTTTTAAGTTGCTTAACCATCTATCGTATTATTTTGTCCAAAGTTATGCCCCTCAAGATGTAGTCTTTTATCTGAATATATAGTGCAATATTGTGACAAAAAAAACGTTGGGGAGCATCACCCGTCTCAGACGGGTTTTTAGTTAGTGTCAAGCCCTGTCTGTTGAGTTCAAAAATGGTTATGGTTTGTAGAAAAACGTGGCCGCCAAGGGTCGTGAGATTTTTTCTTCTATGGCTATAGTAAAACTTGTTGGCACTCACATTTTTATTGCAATCAAAATGAAACTTATTCAGAACACTTTTTCTAATGAATTTTCCGTAGAGTAAAAATATTCTTCTGGTTTGTTGAAACATGGGCACTGGGGGGGGGGGGGGGGGCAGTTTTCCTTAGATGGCTGTTCTTGTTCTGAAAACTTGTTGACACTATATTAGCCACATTTATTGACCAATCTTCTTGAAACTTGGTCAGAACATTTGTCCCAATGAAATCTCTGCTAAGATTGAAACTATTAGTCACTTGGGCTCAAAAAACCTAGGTCACTAGGTCATATTAAAAAAAAAGAGTTTATACTGTAAAAGTCACTTTTTTGGTACAATCTTCATGACTCAGTTCCCACTTTTTCGGATCTCAGTTATGCGCCTTAGGGCCCACAGCCCTCTTGTTTATAATTAAAAAAAATTGTTCCATGTTACCAATATTGACAATAAACATGTATGACTTTTTGAATTGTTGAACATCTGCACTCACTATTTCACCCTGCTGTTTTATTCTAAAAGCACTCAATGTTAGTTATTCTTTTGTTCTTATTATTGATCGGTTATAATGAAGAAGCTGATTTTTGTGATGATAGAGATAATGATGATGATGACGAGGAGGAGGAGGGTTAATTCAAAATGGAATTGCTATGGATGATATATACTTTTATGCTCCCACAAAATTGTAGGCATTAGGAATTGCACCATAAATAACAAGGCTTGTGTTTTCAACTTGTCCTACTTCTGGGTGAATTATTTTGAAACTGTTACAGCTGTATGATCTTAAAATCACGTGAAGATCAAGATGGCCACGCCTGTGCAGAAACAGGTATTATTCTCTGTTTTTTTACACTTTAATACTTTTGTTTAATTTTAAATGCCGCTGTCTTTGCAGCCGTAACAATAAGAAAGTGATATGGATTTATTTCCTATAAATATTCGCTTTGTATCTCAAAGTTACTCACTATGAGGTTTCTGTGTGGAAACTGAAATTTTGTGATCCCTATAAGAAATTTTGTAGCAAGTAAAGTCATTATAAAGAGCGATTATTAAGATGAAATAAAGGCTAATCGCTTTCTTGCTTATGTGGCTGGAAAGTGAGCTGCATTTAAAATATTAAGAAAAGTAATCCATGGTATAAAACAGCGAAAAATGCCTGTCTCCGCATGGACGTCGCCATCTTTATCGTCAAGTGATTACCCCCTCTAAATATGTAGTTGATCCGAAGAAGGGAATTATATGTGTCACAAGTTGCAGAACTATGGCCCTTTGTCATTTAATTTGTTCCTACATTTTTCAAGCCAAAACAAGGTGTATACTCAACTTCAAAATGAACTGCTGGGCTGGTCTTGCTCAAACTTGTACAGCTATATATCTTGAATGTGTACATGATCATCAATAAAGGATTTGGGCTGCAAACAGTTTTGACAGTGTTATCACAAGTTGTCTATTTTTATGCCCCTGGATCGAATGATCGGGTTTTGTATATTGTTTTTGGCCTGTCTGTCTGTCATTCTGTCCCAAAACTTTAACCTTGGTCATAACTTTTGCAATATTGAAGATAGCAACTTCATATTCGGCATGCATGTGTATCTCATGGAGCTGCACATTTTGAGTGGTGAAAGGTTAAGGTCATCCTTCAAAATCAAAGGTCAAATATATGGCTTCAAAGCTGCACAGTATGGGGCATTGTGTTTCTGACAAACACATCTCTTGTTCTATTTTATAATTTAATTATAATAATCCCTGAATAATTTCACAAATGAACCCTCATGTGAAGGTGATCATGAAGTGAGGAATTAAAGATTTAACAGATTTTGGAAAAAAATATCGTACATTGTCATTTGAAGTATACAAAGATGATTTTATGATGGAAGCCAGTCCTATGGCTATTGCATTTATTTTGTATTTGAACATGTGTTGTGTAGGTGTCATAGTCTGTGACACACTCTTTTAAATAGACATTATTTTCTTCAAGTTAACATTATAAAAAGTGTATCATATTAAAATGTATCTTTCATATTATTTAGTATTCTAACAGTGTGTTTGTTTACATGAGTTTGTTTACCATGCTTTTTATGTCCCCCACTATAGTAGTGGGGGACATATTGTTTTTGCCCTGTCTGTTGGTCTGTTGGTTGGTTGGTTGTTTTGCGCCAAATTTAACATTTGCAATAACTTTTGCAATATTGAAGATAGCAACTTGATATTTGGCATGCATATGTATCTCATAGAGCTGCACATTTTGAGTGGTGAAAGGTCAAGGTCATCCTTCAAGGTCAAATATATGGGTCAAAATCGCTCATTTAATGTACACTTTTGCAGTATTTCAATATTGAAGATAGCAACTTGATATTTGGCATGCATGTGTATCTCATGGAGCTGCACATTTTGAGTGGTGAAAGGTCAAGGTCATCCTTCAAGGTCAGAGGTCAAAATTATGTGGACAAAATCGCTCATTTTATGAGTACTTTTGCAATATTGAAGATAGCAACTTGATATTTGGCATGCATGTGTATCTCATGGAGCTGCACATTTTGAGTGGTGAAAGGTCAAGGTCAAGGTCAGAGGTCAAATATATGTGGCCCAAATCGCTTATTTTATGAATACTTTTGCAATATTGAAGATAGCAACTTGATATTTGGCATGCATGTGTATCTCATGGAGCTGCACATTTTGAGTGGTGGAAGGTCAAGGTCATCCTTCAAGGTCAAATATATGGGTCAAAATTGCTCATGTAATGTCACTTCTGCAATATTGAAGCTAGCAATTTTATATTTGAAATGCATGTGTATCTCATGGAGCTGCACATTTTGAGTGGTAAAGGGTCAAGGTCAAGGTCATCCTTCAAGGTCAAACGTCATATAGGGGGACATTGTGTTTCACAAACACATCTTGTTCTCCTCTTGAGTAATATCAGAACATCTAAAGCTTTAATGTTGCGTTGCTCTGGAAAAATTGGGATTAATGCATGTACCTTTAGTATAGTCCCAGTGAGCCTGTGCAGTTTGCACTGGCAAATCAAGGACGACTTTTGCTGCCTAGACTGTGTTGTTTTTTTTTAGTGACTTCCTGTGTACAAAAAATTCAATAAAGTGCGGAAATTGTTGTCAGTGATTAAGCCCTGTTTTCCCAGAGCAAGGCTCAATTATTTTTACCTTCAATTCTGTGAGAATAAGATCTGTTCCTAACTCAAGGTTTGTTAATTATGGGTGTGAGTATGTTTGCCTTTTTTAAACCCTAAAAGAACAATCTTTGCTGTCTTTTGAACACTTGGATTCGAAACAACAAGTTTTATAAATGAGCTCTTAATTACAACCTTTTTACAAACCTCCCTACTCTTTTAGCATTATTCATCACCAAATGATAATTATTAGTTTTGTTTTTCACCCACTGATATGCATAACAAAAGAAGCTCAGTTTTAAGTTTGAGTGCTTTAGGTACTTATCTCTGTAAATACTTCTGATATGTGTGTACCATAAATTGGAAAGTTTAAACTTACTTTAAAATATAAATTGATTATTAAACTTGAAATATAATAAGTTTTGGTGCCCTTTATTTGATAATGAGAATCAAACCAGAAGCAAGTATATTAATTTAAGCTCATTTTATACAAGCATAACAAAAACATTGGACAACAAAACTGACTAATTTCCTTTATAATCAAAGAAAAGCTCACACAAATGTGTTTTACCTCTGAATGGTAAACATTAATATTATAAATCATCTCAGTTATGGGCATGTTCATCCCTGTCAATAGCCATGATGCGAGATCTGGGCTTGCAAGGCGCTGATGATGATCTTCAAGACATCAGTGACGATTATGATGATGAAGATGATGAAGAAGAAGTTGATGATGAAGGTGACCTTTCTGAGGGTCACAGCGACAGGCAGCAGCCTAGCACTCCACGGGGAATCCTTAAGAAGGTTCTGTAACTTTTGACTCACTTGTCTTGCGCCTTCCTAAATCAACCAAATTTGTATGCAATTTTTTAGGATTTTATCTCAGTTTCAAGGATTAAGATGCAATTTTAAGAATTAAGACTCATTTCTAAGGATTAAGGCTTAGTTTTAATGATTTAGACTCTGCAGTTTTAATGCTTTAGACTCAGTTTCAAGGATTTAGACATAGTTCTTAAGGATTAAGACTCAGATTAAATGATTTAGACTCAGTTTCAAGGCTTTAGACCCACTTTAAGGATTTAGACTTAATTCTAAAGGATTAAGACTCAGATTATATGATTTAGACTCAGTTTCATGGATTTAGACACAGTTTCAAGGATTTATACTTAGTTCTCAAGGATTAAGACTCAGATTATATGATTAAGACACAGTTTCAAGGCTTTAGACTCAGTTTCAAGGATTTAGACTTAGTTATCAGGGATTAAGACTCAGTTTCAAGGATTAAGACTTACCCTAACCCTCAGTTTCAAGGATTTAGACTTAGTTCTCAAGGATTGAGGCTCAGATTATATGATTTAGACTCAGTGTCAAGGCTTTAGACTCAGTGTCAAGGCTTTAGACTAGTGTCAAGGCTTTAGACTCAGTGTCAAGGCTTTAGACTCAGTGTCAAGGCTTTAGACTCAGTGTCAAGGCTTTAGACTCAGTGTCAAGGCTTTAGACTAGTGTCAAGGCTTTAGACTCAGTGTCAAGGCTTTAGACTCAGTGTCAAGGCTTTAGACTCAGTGTCAAGGCTTTAGACTAGTGTCAAGGCTTTAGACTAGTGTCAAGGCTTTAGACTCAGTGTCAAGGCTTTAGACTAGTGTCAAGGCTTTAGACTCAGTGTCAAGGCTTTAGACTAGTGTCAAGGCTTTAGACTCAGTGTCAAGGATTTAGACTAGTGTCAAGGCTTTAGACTCAGTGTCAAGGCTTTAGACTCAGTGTCAAGGCTTTAGACTAGTGTCAAGGCTTTAGACTCATTGTCAAGGCTTTAGACTAGTGTCAAGGCTTTAGACTCAGTGTCAAGGCTTTAGACTAGTGTCAAGGCTTTAGACTCAGTGTCAAGGCTTTAGACTCAGTGTCAAGGCTTTAGACTAGTGTCAAGGCTTTAGACTCAGTGTCAAGGCTTTAGACTCAGTGTCAAGGCTTTAGACTCAGTGTCAAGGATTTAGACTAGTGTCAAGGCTTTAGACTAGTGTCAAGGCTTTAGACTCAGTGTCAAGGCTTTAGACTAGTGTCAAGGCTTTAGACTCAGTGCCAAGGCTTTAGACTCAGTGTCAAGGCTTTAGACTAGTGTCAAGGCTTTAGACTCAGTGTCAAGGCTTTAGACTCAGTGTCAAGGCTTTAGACTCAGTGTCAAGGCTTTAGACTAGTGTCAAGGCTTTAGACTAGTGTCAAGGCTTTAGACTCAGTGTCAAGGCTTTAGACTCAGTGTCAAGGCTTTAGACTCAGTGTCAAGGCTTTAGACTAGTGTCAAGGCTTTAGACTCAGTGTCAAGGCTTTAGACTCAGTGTCAAGGCTTTAGACTAGTGTCAAGGCTTTAGACTCAGTGTCAAGGCTTTAGACTCAGTGTCAAGGCTTTAGACTCAGTGTCAAGGCTTTAGACTCAGTGTCAAGGCTTTAGACTCAGTGTCAAGGCTTTAGACTCATTGTCAAGGCTTTAGACTCAGTGTCAAGGCTTTAGACTCAGTGTCAAGGCTTTAGACTCAGTGTCAAGGCTTTAGACTAGTGTCAAGGCTTTAGACTCAGTGTCAAGGCTTTAGACTCAGTGTCAAGGCTTTAGACTCAGTGTCAAGGCTTTAGACTCAGTGTCAAGGCTTTAGACTAGTGTCAAGGCTTTAGACTCAGTGTCAAGGCTTTAGACTCAGTGTCAAGGCTTTAGACTCAGTGTCAAGGCTTTAGACTCAGTGTCAAGGCTTTAGACTAGTGTCAAGGCTTTAGACTCAGTGTCAAGGCTTTAGACTCAGTGTCAAGGCTTTAGACTAGTGTCAAGGATTTAGACTCAGTGTCAAGGCTTTAGACTAGTGTCAAGGATTTAGACTCAGTTTCAGGATTAAGACTCAGTTTCAGGATTAAGACTCAGTATCAATGATGAAAAGTTCATTGATCTTACTATGCAATCACTTGTTTTAACCATAGACATATTACCCATAGTAAGTTGGTAACTACCCAGACATATTACCCATAGTCAGTCAGTAACAACCCAGACATATTACCCATAGTCAGTCAGTTACTACCCAGGCATATTACCCATAGTCAGTCAGTTACAACCTAGACATATTAGCCATAGTCAGTCAGTAACAACCCAGACATATTACCCATAGTCAGTCAGTTACTACCCAGACATATAACCTGTAGTCAGTCAGTTACTACCCAGACATATTACCCGTAGTAAGTCAGTTACCACCCAGGCATATCACCCCAGTCAGTCAGTTACTACCCAGACATATTACCCATAGTAAGTTAGTTACCACCCAGATATATTACCCCATAGTCAGTCAGTTACTACCCAGACATATTACCCATAGTCAGTCAGTTACTACCCAGACATATTACCTCATAGTCAATAAGTTACTACCCAGACATATTACCCCATAGTCAATAAGTTACTACCCAGACATATTACCCCATAGTCAGTCTGTAACAAGCCAGATATCTTACCCCATAGTCAGTCAGTTACTACCCAGACATATTACCCCATAGTCAGTCAGTTACTACCCAGACTTTTTACTCGTAGGAAGTCAGTTACTACCTAGACATATCACCCATAGTAAGTCAGTTACCACCTAGATATATTACCCATAGTAAGTCAGTTACTACCCAGACATATTACCCCATAGTCAGTCTGTAACAACCTAGACATATTACACATAGTAAGTTACCACCCAGACAAATTACCCCATAGTCAGTCAGTAACAACCCAGACATATTACACATAGTTAGTCAGTTACCACCAAGATATATTACCCATAATGAGTCAGTAACCACACAGACATATTGCCCCATAGTCAAGACAGTTACTACCTAGACATATTACCCTTTTCAGTCAGTTACTACCCAGACATATTACTCATAGTCAGTAAGATACTACTTGTCTCTATCCGTAAGTGACAACGGTGAATAACCAGAATATGCATTTATAATGCCTTCTGATTCAATTATTTGTCTGCTGTTAGTGCTATAATTAATTGATTTGTATGCATGACAACAATGTTTTATAGGTTTCATAGGAAGAATTAACTTAGTAGTTATTAAATTATCTTTTAGGATATTGCTTTTAATTAAATGATTATTTTCTCATAACATCAGCATATGGAATCAGTTAGTCCTATCAATAATAAATGCTACATTGATTGATGATAAAATGGTCCAAGGTTTTGATTTGAAAACTGTTTATTTCGTCATCTGGTCACCATTATTTTTCTATGAGAATGTTTGTTCTTGTTTTTCAGTCTGAGAATGGGAGACCTCCGTCTAATCAGAGACCAGTGGAGTCTGATGTAAGTGAGGCACCTGATGATTATATGTGTCATGTTCTTAGAAAACTGGGCATAATGCATGTGCGTAAAGTGTCTTCCCAGATTAGCCTGTGCAGTCTGCACAGGTAAATCAGGGACGACACTTTCCGCTTTTATGACATTTTTCGTTTTAATGAACTCTCTTCTTAGCAAAAATCCAATTTAGGCCGAAAGTGTCTTCCCTGATTAGCCTGTGCGGATTGCACAGGCTAATCTGGGATGACACTTAACGCACATGCATTATACCCAGTTTTCTCAGAACACAGCTCATATAAACTCTTGAATCCTTGATTTTGCTTAATGGTATCATCAATCATATCATCAATGTTTTATGTTGCTGAAGTTTCAATATATAAGGATGTCTCTTTCACTTTTTGGACAAACTTAAAAACCATCCTTAATTATTAGTGTTCCAGAGTAGCATGATTTGTTTATAAAAATGACTTAAAATTAATGAAAACACTCTGATTTTCAAAATCTTATAAAATCAAATGCAATGGAATTTTATATTGTGTTTCTTAATGTTATGGCTGTCCTATTTATAAACCAGTAAGCACAGCTTCAAACTGCAGGCAATAAAATTCCAACAATCCGATATTACCTTAGTTAATAGACCATTTTGGTCTCTCATCGTCAAACATTAATATATATTTTTTGTAGACTGGCTACCATTGAGTGTCATAATTTTGTATAGTAGTAAAATGTTTTATGCTCCAATTGGATGAAAGAAATTTAGGGCAAAGAAATACAAGCATGTGTTAAACAGTTGATTGAAAGATTTGCCAGTCAGTTAAAGAATTATCTAGTAGTGAACAAGTAAATAAACAGTTAAAAGACAACTACCAAATGTATTTTGAGTAATAAATCTTTTGAAAAAAACACAAGACTTACTATAATGTCAAATGACAGCAGTTGTGAGCGTTCTTTAAATCATAAAGTTATCTGGTGAACTAGAGTATATATTACATATAATATGATAATGAAAAGTTGTATAAGGAGGACTTTACACATTATTTGGTGACCTACAAATCTCATTTAAAAACAAATCTGAATAAAACAAGCCATTCTTTGGACTGATTTTCCTTGGTGTTTTGAAGCAAAATGTTTTCTGGTTACTGATGAGTTACTTAGTACAGCGATTGTTGATTGATATGAACTGATCAGTTAATTAGTACAGCGATTGTTGATTGATTACTGGTTACTGATGAGTTACTTAGTACAGCGGCGATTGTTGATTGATTACTGGTTACTGATGAGTTACTTAGTACAGCGATTGTTGATTGATATGAACTGATGAGTTACTTAGAACAGCGATTGTTGATTGATTACTGGTTACTTATTAGTTACTTAGTACAGCGATTGTTGATTGATTACTGGTTACTGATGAGTTACTTAGTACAGCGATTGTTGATTGATATGAACTGATGAGTTACTTAGAACAGCGATTGTTGATTGATATGAACTGATGAGTTACTTAGTACAGCGATTGTTGATTGATATGAACTGATGAGTTACTTAGTACAGCGATTGTTGATTGATATGAACTGATGAGTTACTTAGTACAGCGATTGTTGATTGATATGAACTGATGAGTTACTTAGTACAGCGATTGTTGATTGATATGAACTGATGAGTTACTTAGTACAGCGATTGTTGATTGATATGAACTGATGAGTTATTTAGTACAGCGATTGTTGATTGATATGAACTCAGGGTTCGACATTAACTTTTTTTACTGCCAGACCATCGGACCAGCTCCTCTTAAAATGTACTAGCCCGAATATGATGTCTACTAGACCATAAATGACATAGCAAATAAACAGAATTGTGTCGTGTAACTGTTTAATCAGGTTTTATCAGAAAATAATTAGTGAACACAAGAAAGTTATTTTGATGCACAGAGTAAAATATAAAATAAAACTATTTAAGAACATAAATTGTTTGTTGTAATTTCACTGTTTATGATCAGTTAAACAAATGATGTCTGTACAGCAGGTGACATTTATTAAACGTTATCAAATTCTGGCCTCCTTGACCGCTGTGCTCCATGCTACCACAGCTCCAATGCCCTTTTCCATCATAATCTGTGTCAGTTTTACCGTCGGATTCTTCTTTATTAACTTATTTGTGTCGGACGAAAATCCAATCTTGAACAAAGTCACTCTTTCAATTACATTCTCTCGTCTGCTACGCCAAAATGTTTACATTGACGATTCCGATTTTCGATAGAAGTCGTAAAAACATGATGTAAAGTTCTACGACACTGCAGAAAATCATTAACTATTTCAGTGCTGGAACCGAATTTTGAAGGTCTTTGCAAACAGTTTGGATCCAGATGAGACGCCACAGAACGTGTTGTCTCATCTGGATCCAAACTGTTTGCTATTCTGATAGTATTCTTTGAACAAATTTGAAGAAAATGCTAATTTTAGAAATTCAGCAGACAACATTTTAGAAGACTACAAATTTCCCAGCATGCAAAGGGTTAATATTCATGACAATTTTACCAATGGAAACAAGCTATTTCTGCGGGAAGCTCTCCTTCGCGTCTAAAAATAGCGATGAATCATGTGAATGCTCCGCGTTTATTTATATACGCTAGTTTTGTTCTGATGTAAATAATGGATACAATAGTTTTTTTACACGTTAAGAGAAAAAGGTTTTCGGTTAGTTATAGTTATATGAATCAGTATAGATTTTGTATGTACGACCAGTCGGACAAGCTAGCCCACAGTTTTACTAGCCCGACCACCGATCTTACTAGACAATGTCTGTCGGACGTGCCTTAGTGTCGAACCCTGGAACTGATGAGTTACTTAGTACAGCGATTGTTGATTGATATGAACTGATGAGTTACTTAGTACAGCGATTGTTGATTGATATGAACTGATGAGTTACTTAGTACAGCGATTGTTGATTGATATGAACTGATGAGTTACTTAGTACAGCGATTGTTGATTGATATGAACTGATGAGTTACTTAGTACAGCGATTGTTGATTGATATGAACTGATGAGTTACTTAGTACAGCGATTGTTGATTGATATGAACTGATGAGTTACTTAGTACAGCAATTGTTGATTGATATGAACTGATGAGTTACTTAGTACAGCGATTGTTGATTGATATGAACTGATGAGTTACTTAGTACAGCGATTGTTGATTGATATGAACTGATGAGTTACTTAGTACAGTGATTGTTGATTGATATGAACTGATGAGTTACTTAGTACAGCAATTGTTGATTGATATGAACTGATGAGATACTTAGTACAGCTATTGTTGATTGATATGAACAAGATGAGTTACTTAGTACAGTGATTGTTGATTGATATGAACAAGATGAGTTACTTAACACAGCGATTGTTGATTGATATGAACTGATGAGTTACTTAGTACAGAGATTGTTGATTGATATGAACAAGATGAGTTACTTAGTACAGCGATTGTTGATTGATATGAACAAGATGAGTTACTTAGTACAGTGATTGTTGATTGATATGAACAAGATGAGCCTTGCTCTGATAAACAGGGCTTTATGCATGTGAGTAAACAGTTGTTCAAGATTAGCCTGTGCAGTGTGCACAGAATACTCAAGGACAATTCTTTAAGACTAAACTTGATTTTCGCTAAGATGGGACTTCCTTTTAACAAAACTTACCATGAAAGCAGATGGTTGCATGCCTGATTAGCCTGTGCAGACTGCTAATGCTAATTTGGGACAACACTTTGCTCATACATTAAGCCCCGTGTTCCCAGAGTTAGGCTTCAGTAAAGTGTAACTGCACATGATATACAAGCTGTTGGTTTCCAGACCCGTAGAATGCTGGTCCAGGCAGAGATCCACCCCGTTGCTGGCCCCTACCCTCAGGTGCCCCCTCTGTTCCCCTTTGTTTCCCTCACCTATATCTTTACTGTGCATTACTTTTAGTAAATAAGTTATATTTTTCTTAGCTTAGCAGTTGTTGTTAATATTTAGTTCCTGAGTTTAACTTAAGTTTGGCCTATTTACATTTTGCATGTAACATTCAGTTGTAGAACATTGTTTACTTTGTTTCATTCAAAAAAATAATTGTTATACTAATTGATAACACCCTATGCTATAATTTTACAGATCTGAATCGGGACTGTCCTGCCTTGTTGGACACTTACAACAATCTTTCACTTCACATTTACTTTAATCATTAGTCAGCCTAGTGCTCTCAAAAACTATTGTTAATTTTTTGCCAATTTAGACAAATAAAGTGTTTAAGAATGTTATTAGCACAAACGTTCTCCATTTTGTGGAAGTAATAACCCAGGTGGGCATGACCTCATATATTGAATTGTGGGTATGCCTCTTTTTGACCTCCAATTGAAACAGGGGTTATCCCATTATACATGCGTAAATCATATAAGGCGATGAGCTTGCATCGAGCACTGTTCTTACTTGACCAATAGTGAAGTAAATTTATATTTAGATTGAAGCAACATGTTAAATCTTATTATTTAATTGGGCTCAAACAGTGTTAATTTATGTGAAAAATCAACTCTTATTTGTCTGAACATCATTGCTGTCCAAAAAAAACCAGTTATGTTTTCCTATTTATTTTTAGCTCATCTATTTTTTGAAAAGAAATTGTGAGCTATTGGCATCACCTTGACGTCGGCATCTGCGTCGGCGTCCGGTTAAGTTTTGCGTTTAGGTCCACTTTTCTCATAAAGTATCATTGATATTGCTTTCATACTTGGAACACTCGCAAACTACTAGTATCATAAGGGGACAGTAAAGGACAAGTTGCATAACTCTGGTTGTCATTTTTACGGAATTATGGCCCTTTTTTGACTTAGTAACTTTAAATATATGGTTAAATTTTGTGTTTAGATCCACTTTACTTCTAAAGTATCAAGGCTATTGCTTTCAAACTTCAAATACTTTCATGATATCATGAGGGTACTGTACCTGGCAAGTTGAATTTTACCTTGACCTTTGAATGACCTTGACTCTCAAGTTCAAATGATTAAATTTTGCTAAAATTGCCATAACTTCTTTATTTATTCTAGATTTGATTGATACTTTGACATAACAACTCTTACCTGACATACCACAATAGACTCCACCCAAACCATCCCCCCCCCCGAATCCCCCACCCCCAAAATTATAAACAAAAATTAAAGATCATCTAACATCTAATAAATGACCACCACACCCTCACACTATACCCCCCCCCACCCCCTCCCAAATTTTTTTTTTAACTTGGTTAAAAAACATATTTGTATTATTTTATTTTTGAAATACCGTCCAAGAATTCCCCCCCCCCCCCCCCCAAAAAAAAAAATATTTTTTTTTTGCATTTTTTGGGAAGATAATGTAATAAATGACCCCCCTCCCCCCCCCGCACTATATTCACCCCTCTCCACTCCACCCCTCCCTCCTTTGTGATTGAAATTGAGATAGGTCCCTTCACCTTTAAAAAGAAAAATAGATGAGCGGTCTGCACCCGCTTGTGCTCTTGGTTTTTTTTGTTTTTTTTTATAAACATTTAGTTGATTTCTTTATGCAGCTCTATGGCTTGAACCTAAGTTAATATAATACAATGTTATGTTGACAACTTGACCGTACTTAGTTATCAAGTATTTGTTAGCAGCTAATCAAAAACACCATTTCGGAATCTGAAAACTGCGCGATGCAATTTTTAAATATGCAATTTTTTTTGCACTAGTTTTTCCCTAATTGGCTGGTACAGGTACTTTTCTCAATTGGGCTAAAATAAATTGCTGTTTAAGCTGACTGCCAAAACATTCCTGAAGTACTGTTAAATATTTATCAAGCATAATATTAGACTACATTTAAGTCCAAAAGAATAACTTAAAAAGGATTTATTTTAAAAAAAAGACCAAATGTCATACATTTTGAATTTCAGTGCACTCATTTTCATATTGAGTCTTAATTGAAGCTTTGTTTTTTGACATATTTTAGTCCCTTAGAGATGAAAAAACTTTGCTTGGTCCGACCCAATTACATTAAATCTTAGTACTGTTTACTGACAGCATCTGTCTTTCCTTTTGATTTTAACTTTTGGGTTCAATTGAATAAAATGTTTAAAAAAACTCTATTAACAACTATTCTGGTGTTTCAGTGCAAATATACAAACACTTGAGATTGACTTCAAATTAAGGCATTTTTTAAACTGATGACTTTATTATCTTTCATTCAAATTAAAAGCGCATACTGCATCATTTTCTAGACATAATACTTTAGTTTAAATTTCAGTTTGTTTTTCTGTAAACTGAGCTGTGGTTAGTATAAATTATGTTGTGTTATGTATGAATTAAAGCAATAATAATTATGTAGAAAATAATATACATATTTTAACAGTTCACTTGTAGAAAGCTTTGTTAAAACCACAAGGGAGCTGGTAATATAATAACTCCAGAGTGAAATAAAAAATAAAAATAAAGGCAATAACAAATTAAGAAAGTGTAAGTACAAATGTCTTTTTATAAATTCTTTATTGTTAGGTTCTAGTGTACATGTTTGGAAAACAAGGTCCATGGCCACTTTGCAATATATTTATTTTATACATCATAAAATAACTTGATATGGTGGGTCCATGGCCACTTTGCAATATATGTATTTTATACATCATAAAATAACTTGATATGGTGGGTCCATGGCCACTTTGCAATATATGTATTTTATACATCATAAAATAACTTGATAAGGTGCATCTGAAGTGTATAAGAAATCTTTGTAAAGTAACTCTATATATTGTGTAAAGTTGGAAGGGTTCTCTTCCAGGAGGAGGAGGAGAGTGCGTGGGACACATCAGGGCCCAGTGAGGGGAACCAGTCTACAGGGAACCAGGCCGGCAATATGAGGCACATGGATGTGAGTAGACCTGTTTACATGTAGCCTTGTTCTAGGAAATCTAAGCTAAATGCACAGCCTAATCTGGGATAACACTTTCCCCATTCACTGGATTTTCAGTTAGAAGAGACATCCTTTTGATGAAAAAATACCATTTAAGTGGCAAGCACAGGCTAATCTGTGATAACGCTTTATGCACATGCATTTATGCCAGATTTCCTAGAACGAGGCTCTATTAGCTAATGTTTTGTAGTTGATGTGTTTGTGGATATAGTACTTACCTACAAATTTGAGGATTGCTAGTTCATTCCTGGCCTCAGCTACATCAGGGGTGAGGCTTGGTCATGAGAGTATGTCTATGGCCATTCTTCCCTGACCTTTACTTCACATAGAGCAGTTGTCAGTTTCTTTATAAGTATGTACACTAAACACTAATAAAGTGGCCTACCCAGGAAAAGCAGAGGTTTCCTTGCCATTTTGGGAGTCTGGTCTCATTGGGATTTTTTTAAATTGATAAAATGTCAAAGTTGGTCCCTTTTTAGCCGGATTTTTTTCGAAAAAATCTCGGCTTATAGATTGATGTTGTCGGGCGGGCGGGGGGGGGGCGGGCGGGCGGGGTGGCGGCGTGCTCGAAAATGTTAAAGTTCTTATTTCATGGTATAACTTTGGTATGCTTGGACCTAGAGTCTTCAAACTTGACATGAAGGTTGGCCAGGATTAACAGATGACCACTGGTCATTTCAAGGTCATTCATTTGAAGGTCAAGGTCACTGTGACCTTCAATATAAAAAATGTTAAAGTTGTTATAACTTTGGTATGCTTGGACCTAGAGTCTTGAAACTTGACATGAAGGTTGGCCATAACTAGTTAGTAACCACTGGTCATTTCAAGGTCATTCATTTGAAGGTCAAGGTCACTGTGACCTTGAATGTAAAAATGTTAAAGTTCTTATTTCATGGTATAACTTTGGTATGCTTGGACCTAGAGTCTTCAAACTTGACATGAAGGTTGGCCAGGATTAACAGATGACCACTGGTCATTTCAAGGTCATTCATTTGAAGGTGAAGGTCACTGTGACCTTCAATATAAAAATGTTAAAGTTGTTATAACTTTGGTATGCTTGGACCTAGAGTCTTGAAACTTGACATGAAGGTTGGCCAGAACTAGTAAGTAACCACTGGACATTTCAAGGTCATTCATTTGAAGGTCAAGGTCACTGTGACCTTGAATGTAAAAATGTTAAAGTTGTTATAACTTTGGTATGCTTGGACCTAGAGTCTTGAAACTTGACATGAAGGTTGGCCAGAACTAGTAAGTAACCACTGGACATTTCAAGGTCATTCATTTGAAGGTCAAGGTCACTGTGACCTTGAATGTAAAAATGTTAAAGTTCTTATTTCATGTTATAACTTTGGTATGCTTGTACCTAGAGTCTTCAAACTTGAAATAAAGATTGGCCAGTACTAGAAGATGACCACTGGTCATTTCAATGTCATTCATTTGAAGGTCAAGGTCACTGTGACCTTAAATGTTAAAATGTTAAAATTGTTATAACTTTGGTATGCTTGGACATAGAGTCTTCAAACTTGACATGAAGGTTTGCAAGCACACTTAGATGACCACTGGTCATTTCAAGGTCATTCATTCTAAGGTCAAGGTCACTGTGACCTTGAATGTAAAAATGTTAAAGTTCTTATAACTTTGGTAGGTAAAAATGTTAAAGTTCTTATTCCATGTTATAACTTTGGTATGCTTGTACCTAGAGTCTTCAAACTTGACATAAAGGTTGGCCAGTACTAGAAGATCACCACTGCTCATTTCAATGTCATTCATTTGAAAGTCAAGGTCACTGTGACCTTCAATGTTATTGTTGTTCATGTATATGCATGCATTCAAAACATAACACAAGGTTTGCTCATGCCTTGAAAAGTACTTACATTTCATTTTGACCTTTGAACAATATTTCAGTAATTTAAGTATTGCATTGACAAAAACACGAAAGGTACTTTCCTGTCATTTAAATCAAAAATCCGGCTTCAATGCGGTCATCTCCGACCGCGGAACTCTTGTTTTACAAAAATAGACCAAATTGGGATTTTTTTATCAACAAATATCGACAGATCAGATTATTTCCTGGCCATTTTCGGAAAAAATGCAATTTGTGTTCAAAGTCCGCTGATTTGTGAAAAGTATTATAATTCTTTATAATAAATCAAATTAGGAGGACAAACTCATGTAAATTATAGTACTATACCTTGTTAAATGTTTATAAAATAAAATTGAGATATAATTATCATTGGACACTTCTTTCTTTAAAAAATAGATAAAATAAGGAGGAGTTTTTTTTCTCAATTTTGGTTTTGGATCGGGTCCATTTGCTTTGGGATCTGGTCCGTTTTACAGCCTTTTATAAATAGCAGCAAAATCCCTGAAAAGGGTAAGCTTTGTCAGTTACCTGCATATTAAGTATGTACACTTAATACTGATAAAGTGACCTACCCAAGAAAAGGGATCTGAACCTGCCAATGATAAAATTTTATATAATAAATCTAAGCGGCGCAGTAGGGGGCATAGTGTTTCTGACAAATACATCTCTTGTTAGCTCGGCTGTTTTAGGAGAAAACTCGAGGTATTGTCATAGCCAGCTTGCCGTCTGGCGTCTGCCATTCGGCATCCGCCGTCCGCCGTGATAAAACCTTAACATTGGCTCTAAAATCAAAGTGTTTCCGCCTACAACTTTAAAACTTCATATGTTGATGCACCTTATTGAGTTCTACACACCGCACCCATTTTTGGGTCACTAGGTCAAAGGTCACTGTGACCTCTAAAAAATAAATAATAATAATCCGACAAGCTTTCATATATTCAAAACTTGCGCTTATGCATTAAGCCCCTTTTTTCCAAAGCAAGGTTCAATATTATTTTTCACCAAACAATGAGTTGCATTTGTTGTTGTAATTTTTAGTCGCCCGAGGTTGACAGCGATCTGGAGAACACGCTGAACCCAGAAAGGTCCCAGGCTGAGAAAATAGTAGGTGCCTAGGTACCATATGTGAACCTTGCTGTGGGATAGTAGGTGTCCAGGTACCATATGTGAACCTTGCTGTGGGATAGTAGGTGTCCAGGTACCATATGTGAACCTTACTGTGGGATAGTAGGTGTCCAGGTACCATATGTGAACCTTACTGTGGGATAGTAGGTGCCCAGGTACCATATGTGAACCTTGCTGTGGGATAGTAGGTGCCCAGGTACCATATGTGAACCTTGCTGTGGGATAGTAGGTGCCCAGGTACCATATGTGAACCTTGCTGTGGGATAGCAGGTGCCCAGGTACCATATGTGAACCTTGCTGTGGGATAGTAGGTGCCCAGGTACCATATGTGAACCTTGCTGTGGGATAGTAGGTGCCCAGGTACCATATGTGAACCTTGCTGTGGGATAGCAGGTGCCCAGGTACCATATGTGAACCTTGCTGTGGGATAGTAGGTGCCCAGGTACCATATGTGAACCTTGCTGTGGGATAGTAGGTGCCCAGGTACCATATGTGAACCTTGCTGTGGGATAGCAGGGCTTAATGCGTGTGCATTAAGTGTCTTTCCAGATTAGCCTGTGACAACACTTTCGGTCAAAAGCAGAGTGTCTCCGCAGATGAGCTGGTGCAGAAACACGTCTTTATCTGGGAAACACTTAACACACATGCATTAAGTCCGGTTTTCACACAGTAAGGCTCATGTATGGTGAATCATAAGTTTATCTTTACTGAAATTGACAAGTATTCAATCTTGTTGCTTTAAGCATTTTGCTATGGAGCCTTTGTATTGCAAGTACTTTTTATGAATTCACAACATAGCACTTAAAGGGATCTTTTCATGGTTTGGTAAATTGACAAAATTGAAAAAAGTTGTTTCAGATTCGCAAATTTTCGGTTAAGTCATGATATTTGTGAGGAAACAGTATTACTGAACATTTGCCATGGTCTAATATAGCCATTATATGCATCTTTTGACGATTTAAAAACCTAAAAATTATAAAGCGTTGCAATGCGAAAGTTTGAATAGTTTGGAGAGTTCTGTTGTTGTCGTTTAAATTTGTGAAACTACGAAAATTGCTTATATTACGTATAAAATACGCATCTGATGTATGCTTGGCAGGATAGCTCAGTTGGCTAATGCGTTTTTAATTCAGTATTTCGGGAGTCACTGGTTCGAGCCCTGCTGCGGGCTACTTTTTATGTCCCCCACCCACTATAGTGGGGGACATATTGTTTTTGCCCTGTCTGTTGGTTGCTCTGTTGGTTTGCGCAAACTTTAACATTTGCAATAACTTTTGCAATATTGAAGATAGCAACTTGATATTTGGCATGCATATGTATCTCATGGAGCTGCACATTTTGAGTGGTGAAAGGTCAAGGTCATCCTTCAAGGTCAGAGGTCAAATATATGTGGCCAAAATCGCTAATTTTATGAATACTTATGCAATATTGAAGATAGCAACTTGATATTTGGCATGCATGTGTATCTCATGGAGCCGCACATTTTGAGTGCTGAAAGGTCAAGTTCAAGGTTATCCTTCAAGGTCAAAGGTCAAAAAAAAAAACGGCGCAGAAGGGGACATAGTGTTTCTGACAAACACATTTCTTGTTTTTCCTTTTTTAAATTTCATTTGTGATTTTTTACTGGAGCTTTTAAAATTTAATGTTTACATTTATCAATATAAAGCATTTAATGACAAACTTCAAAACATGCCAAAATCTGTGAAAAGGCCCCTTTAAATGTATTTGTTGAAATCTGCAAAAAATGAATTACTTTGTAGGATATGTTACATTTAAGATCTGTCTGACAAATTTAAGATTGTTCAATGTTCTTTATAAATCTTATAGATGTGTTAAAGAGATTGGTTTTCATGATTGGCCCTTATGTGTATATGGCTATGCACAACATTGCTCAATACTACAATGAAAATGTTGATAATAGATGATTTTTATACTTAATTTGTTAGTATCTCATATAAGGAAGGCACTTAAAACTATGATTCTATGAACTATGAATTAAATTATAATATACTGCCAGGAAAATATCTTATAAATGGAATGTGTAAAACATATTGTTTAAATAGTTGTAGAATTGAGTGTAATCTGTTATTTGAAGCTCACACTTGATTTTTGGAAGAAAACTCCTTGGAGACTGGTAAACATGCTTGCATGCTGGAAACATTGGCAAACATAACAATATATTTGATTAATGATGATAACTGGAAAACTGTATTGGTGCTTATTGCATGTTTGCATACATCATTTTGATTATAATATCATGTTTAAAACTGTATTAGGTAGAGGCTATTGCATGTGTAACAGTAATTATAGAGAATAATAGGTAACTACCCTTTTGTAAGGTAAGGTTTAATGTAAATTAACATCCACCCTTGCAGAGCCTGTTTTATCTATGTCAAGCCTGATATATTACAAAATGATATGGTAGTGACCTGTTTTTAGCTCACCTGAGCAAAACGTGCTCATGGTGGGCTTTTGTGATCGCCTTTTGTCCATCGTGCGTTAGGCGACGTCAACATTTGCCTTGTTCAATCTCTAGATGCCACATTTATTGTCCAATCTTCATGAAATTTGGTCAGAAGATTAGTTTGAATGATATCTTGGATGAGTTATGTTTGCTTGAAAAACATGGCTGCCAAGGGGCGGAGCATTTTTCCTTATATGGCTATAGTAAAATCTTGTTAACACTATAGAGGCTACATTTATTGTCTGATCTTCATGAAACTTGGTCAGAAGATTCATCCCAATAATATCGTAGAGGAGTTCAAAAATGATGCCGGTTGGCTGAAAAACATGGCCGCCAGGGGGCGGGGCATTTTTCCTTATATGGCTATAGTAAAACCTTGTTTACACTAGAGGCCACATTTATTTTCCGATCTTCATGAAACTTGCTCAGAAGATTTGTTCAACTGATATCTTTTATTTGTTCAAAAATGGTAACCTTTGCTTGAAAAACATGGCTGCCAAGGGGCGGGGCATATATCCTTATATAGCTATAATTACCGTAATTACTCTATGTTTTCGGACACTCTAAGTTTTCAGACACCCCTTTTTTTAGCAAAAATAATTATTTTTCATGACTCTTAATTTTCGGACACATGATTTTTCGTCCATTATTTATGTCTCTAAGTTTTCGGACGGAATATTTTACAGCGCTATTTTACCAAATTTTGGTCCTTTTTTCGATATCTAATGACACTTGGATCATGGGGTTTTACAACCAGATTAACATCATAAAACATGGAAGGTGCATGCCTGAGGGCAACGGACCATTACATTGCGTCATTGGGTAAATAACCTAGTAAACCGGTATTAAACAATGGTTTCGCCCGATAGCATAAGCGTTATGACACTTACCAGGGGCAGTACCAATTAACAGTTCAATTATCTACCACAATGGTCTTACCCCTTCTAAGTAAAATAACTGTGACAAATACTAAACGCTTCAAAGTGTGATGCACCCTTTTGCAAGTTTTACGAACAATGGAAGGTGTTAGAAAACAACTATCTGAAATGAACAAACAGAATTCATAGTTTGCTTTTTTTGGGGTTAATTACAGGTTCATACTAGCGAGTATCGGTACGTCACATTCTCATCTTTAAACTCGTTGGTCAAAGTACAACCTTGTAGTAACTTTCTGTCAAATAATTTAAGCATTTACAATTATTTAAAATGCAGTGAAAATATATATAACTGTAATTAATACTGTATGGCATGGTATTTTACAAGCGCATGCTATTACCGGTACTCGTCGATACAATTGACGCTATTTTCGGACACTTCAATTTTCGACTCTAAGTTTTCGGACACCTGCATGTTGTGAATATTTTTCGTACCTATGTTTTTGGACACGAAAAAAAAATATTATTTTTAAGTGTCCGAAAACATAGAGTAATTACGGTATATGGCTATTATAGTAAAATCTTGTTAACACTCTAGAGGCCACATTTGTTGTCCAATCTTAATGAAACTTGGTCAGAAGATTCATCCCAATAATATCTTGGACGAGTCCGAAAATGATGCCGGTTGGTTTAAAAACATGGCCGCAAGGGGGCGGGGCATTTTTCCTTATATGGCTATAGTAAAATCTTGTTAACATTCTAGAGGCCACAGTGATGATTTATTGTCCAATCTTGATGAAATATGGTCAGAAGATTTGTCTTAATGATATCTTGGATGAGTTCGAAAATGGTTACGTTGCTTGAATAACATGGCCGCCAAGGGGCCGGGCATTTTTCCTTATATGGCTATATAAGGCTATAGTAAAATCTTGTTAACACTCTAGAGATCACATTTATAGTCCGATCTTCATGAAACTTGGTCAGAAGATTTATCCCAATAATATCTTGGACGAATTAAAAAATGATGCCGGTTGGTTGAAAAACATGGCAACCACGGGGGCGGGGGCTATTTTCCTTAAATGGCTATAGTAAAACCTTGTTAACATTCTAGAGGTCACATTTATTTTCCGATCATCATGAAAGTTGGTCAGAAGATTTGTCCCAATGATATCTTGGATGAGTTCGAAAATGGTTTTAGTTGCTTTAAAAACATGGCCACCAGGGGTGGGGCATTTTTCCTTATATGGCTATATATGGCTATAGTAAAACCTTGTTAACACTATAGGGGCCACATTTATTGTCCAATCTTCATGAAATTTGGTCTGAAGATTGGTCTCAATGATATCTTGGATGAGTTTGAAAATAATTATGTTTGCTTGAAAAAATGGCTTCCAAGGGGCGGGGCATTTTTCCTTATATGGCTATAGTAAAATCTTGTTAACACTCTAGAGGCCACATTTACTGGCCGATCTTCATGAAACTTGGTCAGAAGATTCATCCCGATAATATCTTGGACGAGTTCAAAAATGATGCCGGTTGGTTGAAAAACATGGCTGCCAGGGGGTGGGGCATTTTTCCTTATATGGCAATAGTAAAACCTTAATTGTAAACACTCAAGAGGCCACATTTATTTTCAGATCTTCGTGAAACTTGGTGAGAAGATTTATCCCAATAATATCTTGTCATCTCAGGTGAGCGACTTTGGACCTTTTAGGCCCTCTTGTCTGAATATCATACCTCTATTCACCCACTTTTAAATAAAAAAAATAAAGTAAAAAAATCTAGGTCGCTGCATTTTTAACAACAATTAAAATGTTGTATGACGTTTCAATTGTTTATCATGGCGTCTTTAATTTGTATTTCATTTTTGCTTTTTCTGTTGCTTTTTGTGTCTTAAATTTATAACATCTTTATATCAAATCGTTTGTTTTGTTTAATCTGATACATTTTTACTAGAAATCAGAGATCGGAATATATTTTTTCTCTGATGCGATTACTGCCCCATAGATGAAAAAAACAATAGGCACTTACAAAGTTGAATGGACACTGCAAAAATGAATGGGCACTTCTCAAGATTTCTTTCTGGTAAAAATTACAGACAATAGGAAAATCAGCTTCAGTAAAATTGGGACCCGATCAAATTTATTTGCAAGTCTGTGACGCAACTATATTGTTAAACATGTTAATTATATTAAACTAACCCGATATTATAGTAGATACAAATAATATTACCTTGCAATTTGATGATTAGTATAAATAGTACGATAAAACACTGCCATTATTTACGATATACATGTATGTGTTTAGGAATTTTGTTAACACGGGCGTCCGCCATAGTTAGGAACTGTACAGATATTTGTAAATCGGAACTAATCATTATATCTCGGAAAATCATTGATAAATGTATTCGTCATTTCAATGCTTAGGGCCAAGTAATTTAGGCAAATCGGAACTCAACTTGCGTAAAACACTTGCTCAATTAACAGTTAAACTCCACCTCTGTTCTCTGCAAAAGATTCAAAGGTGGAGCTATCATTAAATTGGATGATTGCCATTGAGGAACAAACATATGATTGCAAATTTTTTCGGCGAGAAATTTGTCGCTTTATTGCTTCAGACAGGAAGCAGCTTTCCTTTGACGACGTCAAACTGTCAATTCACACAGAGTGGAAATTTTTGGAAGACTTTAACTGACTCTTTGTTTACAATTCCAGTAAAAAAAAAAACACTTGCTAACATTAAACTTTGGATTCAATTATCAAAATAAAGCAAAAGCAAAGCTGAAAAATATGATTAAATTAATTTGCGTCAGTTCAAATAAGACGTTTTGCATTGTATATCAACAAGTTTTCATGACAACAACAACTTTTACAAACTTTACAGCGATGACGCGTGGATCAATCTACTTTGATTTGTATTCATGAACGACCTCATAAGTCCAGTAAGAGCAAACAAATTATTTGTCTATGAGTAGTTTATCAGATAAAAGATATATGCAACAGACATCGCATTGCTTAATGGTGTGCATCGAATTACAGAAATGATGTGCAGTTTATCGTTTTAATGGGAAAAGAACGCACTGCGCACCTTTATCCCGAGCTCCAGATATAATGTCTTTAAAGTTAACTCCCAGTAATGTGACAGACTTCTATTGACTGATATGAATGCCTTCAGGCACTTTTTTATCAGGTTGATATCAATGTAGAGTTATGATCAAAGAGTATGTCAGGGTATATGAGGTCTTGCAGAAATAGGTAGACTGATAAAGTATTTGTAACCAAGAGAATATCATCATTTTTAGGTTGGCTGTTTTTGGAGAAAACCCGAGGTATTGTCATAGCCAGCTCGTTGTCCGCCGTCTGACGTCCGCTGTCCGCGTCGTGCTTAAACCTTTACATTGGCTCTAAAATCAAAGTGCTTCCACCTACAACTTTGAAAATTCATATGTAGATGCACCTTGATCTGTTCTACATGCCACACCCATTTTGGGGTCAGTAGGTCAAAGGTCAAGGTCACTGTTGCCTCTAAAAAAATAAAAAATCTGTCAAGCTTTCATTTATTCAAAACTGCACCCGCAGCCATTTGTTGCCACCCGTTATGTGGTTTCTCTTGTTAATATTATTGTGGAATATATTTATCTGAATTCAAGTATTGTAGAAGGATGAATGTGGATGGTGAAGTTTGTTAGTATGGATGTAAAGTGTCATTTTTTGTGATTGTGATAAAACTTTAGTCTGGTTTTTATGCCCCCTTCTGTGATGATGTTGATTGGGCATATAGTGTAATACATGTCCTTGTGTGTGTGCCTGTATGTATGTATCTTTGTTTGTGTGTCAAGCTCATAATTTGTTGTTTTTAATATGGGATTGAGGAATGAATTGGCACAAATTGCCATCCAATCAATACAACATGTTGCCGTAAACAACCATTTTGCTTGGTTCAAGGTCAAGGTCACAGTGGTCTCTTAAAATTTTGCATTTTCCTCACCTGTATATTATGAAAGACCATGTTTGAGCGATAAGTTTGGTCTGCATAATTGGATTTCAAAGTAATTTTGCACAATTGATCATCATATGAAGACAATAAATTATGTTGCTTTCAGAACCATGTTTTTGCTCGCTTAAAGGTAAAGATCACAGTAGGAACTTGGAGTTAGTGCATAGTCCTTATATTGACTATTAATATGTCATGCATTATGTTGTTTTGAAATAAATTGGCACAAATAATCTTGATATCTGGACAATGTGCAAAACCATGTAGGTCACGTCAGGGTCAAGGCCACAGTGGACACTAAAGTTTGTGTATAGTCCCTGCATTGTATTAGTGATAGATGATGTTCATGTGAAAGTCAGATGTATTTCTATATATTGCATTGGTAAAATGTTTTATCTTTTCAAGATGCTATGTTGTATGCACCAACTATGGTGCTTACTAAAAGGTCAATGTCACATGTTTGAGATGTGTTTTTTTAAAACAAATGTTACATGCTGTATTGCCAAAAGCACGCATCAAGTGATTTAAGTTCCAGTGAAATATAGCGGGGCATCCACGTCCTTCTTAAACATTTCTAGTTTTGAAGTCTAATTTTTTTTAATCTCCTAACACAGATCCATGAATGTGTTAATTTGTTTTTAGTTTCAAACAGTGCTCAAGATAAGCTATTTGATTACCGTATGACCTGTGTCTTTCTTCAAGCTGTGTGCAGTAAGGTTGTGCATTGTTAAGCTCATTTACACTCTAGAGGCCAAATTTATGACTCAATGTGGATGAACCTTGGTAAGAATGTTCATCTTGACAATATCTAGACCAAGTAACAATCTGTGAAATATTCATCAAGAAACTAGGTCGCCAGGTGCATCTTTAAAATAATACCATGTTAGGGGCCACATTTATGACTCAAGCTGGTCAGATTGTTTATCTTGACAAAAATTAGGCAAATTTTGAATATGGGTCAATAGTTAGGCAAATTTTGAATATGGTTCAATAGTTAGGCAAATTTTGAATATGGGTCAATAGTTAGGCAACTTTTGAATATGGTTCAATAGTTAGGCAACTTTTGAATATGGGTCATTAGTTAGGCAAATTTTGAATATGGGTCAATAGTTAGGCAAATTTTGAATATGGGTCAATAGTTAGTTTGAATATGGGTCAATAGTTAGGCAAATTTTGAATATGGGTCAATAGTTAGACAAATTTTGAATATGGGTCAATAGTTAGGCAAATTTTGAATATGGGTCAATAGTTAGGCAAATTTTGAATATGGGTCAATAGTTAGGCAAATTTTGAATATGGGTCAATAGTTAGACAAATTTTGAATATGGGTCAATAGTTAGGCAAATTTTGAATATGGGTCTGGTGCTGCCAAAAATAGGTCACCAGGTCAAATTTTTATCACACTTACCACGTAAGAGGCCACATTTATGATTCAGTCTTAATTAAACTATGTCACAATGTGTATCTTGACAATATGAAGGCCATTTTGAATCTGGGTCAAGTTGGGTCAAAACCTAGGTCACCAGGTCAATTATCAACAAATCTGTAAATTCTGGTGAGCTTCTCTGGGCCATCCTGATGCTCTTGTTTGAAAATATTTTTTAAATTTATTAAATTAATATATATTATGATTGCAAACAAAGCCATATACTTTGAAAAGCTTTTTTGGGGGAATTCAACTGAAAACTAATATTAAGTTAAATTGCATGAGAAAGTAGATCCTTGACATGTTTAACTAGTTGCTAAATCTGTCACCCATATTTACCAGGTTTTATCTGGTAACGAGGATTCTAACACAGCCACAGTGGAAATACTAGCAGAGTCCACAACACCAGAAAATGCAAGTAGCTTCCAGGATAAGCTTGCAAACACTGGAGAGGTCAACCTCCTCGTTATTAACGAGTTCAGCGATTCCACGGACTTCAGTCAGCAAGGGTCAAGGTCAAGTAGTGTTCTCATGGAAACAATGAAGTCTATGAAAGCCATAGAGGAGAACGCTGAGAAAGATCTTACTCTTTCTGATGAGCTGACTTCTAGAATTAAAGAAGCAAGTAGAAAGAGTGCTGACAGTTTTAATGATTCTGAAGATGAAACTATGGAGAAAATCAATGTTAAGGATGATGGTGTTACTGGTGAAGATGCGATCATAATTTTCAAACCAGAGGAAACTGAGGAAGAAAATTGTTTTGATGAAATTGAAGAGCTAATTGAAGACGAAATCCATTCTATTGAAGATGTTAAAAATGCTTCTGTCAAATTGAAGGAGACAAGCATTAAAAATGAACTTGAAAGAAGTTTTAGTGAAGGTAAAGGTCGAAGGTCAGCAGAGGTGGTGAAGGTCATTGATCGTAAGAGTGCCCCGAGGGTCATGCTAGAGTATGAACCAAGCACCACTGAGGCCGAAAGTGGATTGTCAGACTCGGACACTCTGGACACGGAATCTCTACAGGAAGATTTCGGCTCTCATGGTTCGGCAAGGAAGTCTAAACATATGGTGAAGCCAAAACAGGGACAGAGTAAAAAGGTTAATCAACAAAGCATCCTTGCTGTAGATACAGAAGTGGCCAGGATGTTTAATGAATCGCCCAGCACGGGCAGTTTGAGGGTGGCAGCCAGCCAAGAGGACTTCAATCGTGCCAGCACGGAGCCTTCCACCCAAGATACTCTCAATAATGAGGCATCAATAAAGGATGAGAGTGATGTAGAGACGGTCGAAGGGGACGAGGTGACAATGAGTGGAGTGTTATCCCTAACAGACCTTCATTAAATGAGTGGAAAATCACCCTTCAAATGCCTACTCAAAAGTGTGGAGTTTCACCTGTCACTAATTGAATTCCAAAAATTAGTGGAATGTTACCTTTTATATGGTTACCAAACATGAGTGGATTTCTCCCATCACATTTATTCCAAAATAGAGTGAATGGACACCAGAATGTTAATCATCACATTACTTTCAAAATAGAGTGGAGTGTCCCCCGTCACATGCCCTGTCTTCCTGACATAATATAACTCTGTTACTCACAAACCCTGTTTGACAGCATTTGTAACTTGATCTCTTACAAACGTGTTCACCTTGTACCTCTCACTATAATATTTGTAACATATAATGGTGACTTTTACTGTTTGACTAATATGATATATGACTTTATGAGTCAAATGAAACTGAATATGAACTTTGGTTGTTTAGATAAATTGGTTATGTTTTAATTTCAATCAATAAAGCATTTAATTCTTAATTTGAAACAACAACAGTTTAGTTCAGAGATGGTGAAATTGATCAACTATGGCAATTTTTAGAATAAAAAGTATTTGTTAAAGATGATTCCAATTTAGATTCACATTTCATTTCTTTCATGTTTTATGTGAGATTCCATAGACCTGTTCAGTACGGAGTATAATGTACAAAATGGCCTGTCTTTGGGTCAATGTATACTTTTACACTTCAACACCGTTATTTCGAACACCGATAATCCGAAGTCACCGTTATTTCGAAGTATTTTTCTGGTCCCGATTTAGATTCTTGTTTGTTTTATGTAAAATTTCATTGTTAATCCGAACTTCTTTAAACCGAAGAAATCGTTAATTCGAATTGATTCTGTTGGTCCCAACACTATAATTCGCACCTAATTATCAATCTTTAATCCGAAGTCAAAACTGCAAAATACTGAGCGTAATTTCACACCTTTGTCGTGGCGCGTCAAAAGCCGATAATTACACCTTTGTCGTCTGCGCGAACGCCGGTGTTCAGAGAGACATAGCGTATTATTAAAAAAAAGGTTCATTCATTTCCGAAAATGTATGCATATGTATGTATGTCTGATAATTTGTGCTATTCGTTTTATTTTATATGTTCTGTAATTAGAAAAAAATAAAAAACAAGAAAAAGAATCGTTTTATTCCCCCGTTTGTTACGAGTAGAAATATATTGCTATCTGACTAGTTTACGTTTTTAAGTAAGCGTGTAACCGAACCATGCGAATTCCACAACGTTTTATTTTTAAGGAATCAAAGAAGTCTTCTGTCAAATGTTTATTTCGAATTATCGTTAATCCGAAGTTTTTTAACGGTCCCGACGACTTCGAAATAACGGTGTTGAAGTGTATTTGGGGAAATGGTGTCCAATGTTGGCACCATTAATTTATGGGCACAAATATGAGCTGCACTCTAGGAAACCTTGCATTATACATTTGCTTGAAGTATTGTCCAAGACGAGCCTGTACAGTTGCAGAGGCTATTCAGGGACGACTCATTTTGCTCAGACTGGATTTTCATGAGAATAGACTTTCTTTAAATGAACAATTCCATTTAAGTGGAAAGTGTGGATACTTTCATGCATTAAGCACAGTTTAAGCATGGCTCTTATACCTGCCCTGGGATTTGTTTGTGAATAGTATCTCTATAAGATTGTGTTGGTTAGATTGTTATTCCCAGTTATTCAATACCAATTTCAGTCCAGCCAATGGGATTCCACTGATGACGGTTACACTCCACGAGATGGTTCATCCAAAGTCCATAAAAAACAAGTCAGTTGCAATGTATTTGTCATACACTTTTCTTTGTTTGTCATGACCAGCATTAATGTAATAGTTTATCACTGAGTACTTAGAAAATGAAATCAAAATCACTTTTATATTTATAACATATTTAAGTTTTACGAATTAGAACAAAATAAAAAAAATATGCCCCCCTTCAATGAATATGGTGTATAGCAGTCACACTGTACACTGTGTCCCTTGTTTGTCTCTAAATTCCTATCTCTGCCATAACTCTGCAATATGTTGATTGATATTACAATAAGTTGACACAAATGCAAAGCATCATAACACTTTGTGTCTCATGTAACACTCGTCCAGCTACCTCAAAGGTCAAGGTCTCGGAGTTCAGAGGTGAAATTTGGCCATTAAGCAGCCTCTCCGTACTGTAACTTGTTTATTCATAATGCTCTTTAGAACCAACTTACTATTAATTACCACCATGGGTGGACGGCACGTTTTTAGTAATACCTCAAAGGTCAAAGTCACATTTAGTATTCAATGGTCATATTTTGCTCTAAAACATCATGTCCAGACTAACTTGGTCATTGATCACGCAATTTAGTGTTAATTTACCACAAATGGCCACATTGAGGAGATGGAGTATGGTTTGTATCATTCGTCTCATTAATACAAAGGTCAAGGTCATTCTCAAAGGTCAAAAGTAGAAAGTTGGCCTAAAAGAGCATGTTTTTGACCTTTGTGAAGTTTTGAGACAAACATGGAATGTGGGGACATTTTCACACTATTGACATATGTCGTTTCCGTATGAAAATTGTATCTTGTAAGTAAATAAAATAATCAATGAACATTTGAAGTAAAAAGGAAACCTTGTTATTGCACTCAGACTAAACTACTGAATGTGTGTGTTATTTTTGTATATAACTGTGCTTTCCCATCATAGGATGAGATTGAAGATGAAGATGATTTTGATGATGATGAAGACTATGAAGACCACAAGCAAAAGGCAGCAGATGACCATATTCATGAAGTTGTGACCTCATTTTCCACTGCCTCCCCTCTCCCCTCTGACAGCCCACCTCGACCTGGGTCACATGACACTTCGACTGGGTCGACATCTGCTCAGAGGACTGTGGTTGCTAAGGAGACTGTGGTTGTCAAGGAAACTAAGCAGACTGAACCTGCAGATGACGATGAAGACTGGGACTCTGAGGTAATCTTGTTTGTTTTCCTAATATATCTTGTGTTTCTTTCTTGTTTATTTAGCCTCATTCGGCACAGGCTAATCAGGAAGACACTTAATCCTAGACTGGATTTCTCTTTAGAAGGAACCTTCTTTGAACAACAAATTCTAGACAGGCAGAAAGTGTCATCCGTGAATATTTCAAATGCTTATCTGGGACAACACTACGCACATGCGTTTAGCCTGTTTATTTTCAGAATGCAGCTCATTTTTTGTGTTTCTTTCATTTTAACTTAACATTGAACTTATTCAATATTATCAAAGATAAGACCTAACAAAGTGGAAATGTATACAAAGTGCTCGATAGATAATATGAAATATTTGTTACCCAACGCCATTAAGTCCATAATTTCCAAGAGCTACAAAAATATGTACATGTAAGACATCAAGTCTTGTAACAGTTTGTTATTTGCTAGACAAAAAAAAGTTGACAGACTGAACAAAAATCTTTCTTTTAAAGTATTTTTGAAACCTTCAAAAAGCTTCGACAGTTTATATATTTAAGTGTTGCTTTAAATTTGGTAGAAATTTTTGTTTTCTGAATACTCAGGTCATTTAACTTGTAACAAAGCAGTGTTTGGAGGTTGTTGTTTTTTTCATCATTTTGGAATGGGTCCAGGGCCCTTAGGATAGGAAAAATTGTGTTGCCTACTATTCAGAAGTTGGTTTTGTGGTTTTAAATGCTAAAAAATACTTAAAAGTTAAGAATTAAATTTTTTACAAGATAATAAATAGAGCTGGATAGAAAAAAGAGCTAAATGTTGAAATTTATTAATTTGTTATTTTTTAAACCTTCAATTTGGAATTTAAGTCAGACATTTTGGAAACAGATGTAATTTTTGAGATTATGAAAGGAGCCAAATTTCGTCAAAAATTTGACCAAAACAAACACTAGTTTGAATGGCGTATTTTCAGGATGAGGACATATCAGACGAAGACTATGGTGGCCATCTTGTTGTGGGAGTTCCAGGCTACCCTGGGGCGTACTCCCCTGTAGTTGGTGAGGTAGCTGACACCCCGCCTCTAGGCATGGACCCTCCCAGGCCTGGCATGGACTCTCCGGCAGTGGAGCCTACCACCCCACGGACTGCCCGAGACCACACCACCAGCACAGTCAGTGATGAGGAATCCATGAGCGAGTGGGAGAAAGAACACAGACAGGTGTGTAGGTGGGAGAGAGAACACAGACAGGTGTGTAGATGGGAGAGAGAACACAGACAGGTGTGTAGGTGGGAGAGAGAACACAGACAGGTGTGTAGGTGGGAGAGAGAACACAGACAGGTATGTAGGTGGGAGAGAGAACACAGACAGGTGTGTAGGAGGAAAGTTGCACATTGTTTTTTGGGGGCGATTTTGATAGTATTGGTGGGTTGGGAGTAAACATATAGGATTTAGCATGAGTGGTCGTTTTGTATTGAATTTATTAAAAGAGTCATTTAAATAAAGATAAAAACTAGGCTTGCCGAGTTTTTATCTTTATTTAGATGATGAGTTTAATAAATTCAATACAAAATGACCACGAACCTAAGATTATATTTATAACATGACCAACACATTTTATTTTTATTTTATGCTCTTTTCACTGTTTATTCACATTGTAAAAGAGTTTAACTGAAGAAATTCGCTGGAATAATGACATCATTTTGTCACAAAAATGACGTCAATTCACAGTTATATAACTAGTGTAATAACACCCGTGTAATAAACAAAATTGAGCATTACATTATTTCACTCCTGAAGGGTCGGTCATGTTATAAAAATAATTACATATCTTTTTGTTTGTATTTAAGAATGAATTGACAATTTACAGATAATGATAGTTAGAAAAATAGTATGATAACCATTGTGAATTGTGTATTGTCGGGTTTACAAACTCAGCTTTTGTTAAAAATTAATTTTACACCCTTGTGCAGTCACTGCTGTATAGTGCTCCTAACAAAATCTTGAAATGGCTCATTATCCCCCGCCATAGGCGGAGGGCTATTGTTTTTGCCTTGTCCGTCCTTCCGTCCGTCCGGCCGTCCGGCTCTTTATCTTGGAAGTGCTTTGGTGGATTTCATTGAAACTTGGTATGAGTATATATATGGATAAGAGGCTGATGCATGCCAAATGGCATTGTACACCATCTTTTAATAACGGAGTTATGGCCCTTTGTATCTTGAACAAATGCTTTTTAATATAGGCTTAAAGCTTTATCTCCTTTAACACATGAGCCAGAGCCATGAAACTTGCCATAGTTGTTCTCAATCATCTGGGGGTGCTTCACATTCAACACCCATAATCCTAGGGACTAAGGTAAAGGTCACACATTTAGGTCAAGGGGCGTTGTCTATCCTTCTAGAAAACTTTTGTGTCCAGAAGCATATCGGCGGGGGATATCAATTCAACAAATTTGCTTGTTGATTTTAAGTCTGAAGACTCATTTGTCCAACATTTAATTGGTCCTTATTGCTTTTGTTATACAACAGTGCATGTTGTTGAAGTTGTACAACAGTTGTGGATGTTGTTATACAATTATGATTGATGTTGTTGTTGTTGTTATATACTAGTGGTGGATGTTGTTGTCATTATATAACAGTGGAATATGTTGTTATGCTCCCCCAAAATTTATTTTGGGGGGAGCATATAGTCGCCGCTTCGTCTGTCCGTGTGTGCGTCTGTCTGTCCGTCCGTGCACAATTTTTGTCCGGTCTATTTCTCAGCAACTAATGACCAGAATTCAATGAAACTTTATGGGAAGCTTCACTACCAAGAGGAGATGTGCATATTATCAGCGGGTTTTGGTCGGATGATTTTTCACAGAGTTATGGCCCTTTGAAACTGCACATATAGTGCAATTCTTGTCCGGGCTATTTCTCAGCAACTAATGATCGGAATTCAATGAAACTTTATGGGAAGCTTCACTACCAAGAGGAGATGTGCATATTATCAGCGGGTTCTGGTCGGATGATTTTTCACAGAGTTATAGCCCTTTGAAATTTACTATAAAAAAAGTTATTGTCCCCCCCAACTTCTTTGCCCTCAAGACGCTTCCTTTTATCTGAATATATAGTGCAATATTGTGACAAAAAAACCTTTAGAGAGCATCACCCGTCCCCGACGGTTTCTTGTTGTTATACAACAGTGGTGGATGTTTTCATGTTGTTCTTATACAACTGCGGTGAATGTTGTTGTTATACTACAACAGTGGCAGATTATGTTGTTTTAAGGCAAAGGAGGCCGAGAAGCTGCGAGAGTTGGAGGAGGAAGAAGAGAGGCAGAGGCAGTGGGACGAAGAGGAGGAAAGAAGGCAGAGGCAGCTCGAAAGAGAGGCACAAGAAGAACTGGAGGTGAGGAGGCAGCCAGATGGGCTATTCAGCTGACAGGGTTTTTCAGTGCACTGGTATTACAAGCTCACATGGATTACCATCTCACTGGGATAACTAGCTCACTGGGATCTCCTGCTCACTGGTTCATCAAATCACTAAGATAACTAGCTCACTGGGATTACCAGCTCACTGGGATCACCTGCTCACTGGGATCACATGCTCACTGGTTCATCAGCTCTTGGGATAACTAGCTCACTGGGATTTCTAGCTCACTGGGATAACAAGCTCACTGGAATCACCAGCTCAGTATGATTACTAGCTCACTGGGATAACTAGCTCACTTGGAGTACTCGCTCACTGGGATAACTAGCTCACTGGAAACACCAGTTCACTGGGATAACTAGCTCACCGGGATAAGTAGATCACTGGGATTACTAGCTCACTGGGATAACTAGCTCACATGGATAACTTGCTACCTGGGATTACTAACTCACTGGGATTACTAGATCACTGGGATTACTAGCTCACTGGGATAACTAGCTCACGTGGATAACTAGTTCACTGAGATAAGTAGCTCACTTGGATTATTAGCTCACTGGGCCTATAAGCAGGGGATTATCCACTTATTGGACTTCTCAGCTCTCAGTGCTTATTAGCTCACAGGGCCTTAATCAGCTCTTTGAACTTTTCAGTTAATAGTGGGTATCAGCTCACTTGTTGAGGGATCTCTATGTGATATTGAGGTTTCGTCATTTTTTGTGGAGCCACACATAAATAATTTCTTTTTATATATTCCTTTTATGTAATTTTTAGCCGGATTTTTTTCGAAAAAATCTCGGCTTATAGATTGATGTTGTCGGGCGGGCGGGCGGGGTGGCGGCGTGCTCGAAAATGTTAAAGTTCTTATTTCATGGTATAACTTTGGTATGCTTGGACCTAGAGTCTTCAAACTTGACATGAAGGTTGGCCAGGATTAACAGATGACCACTGGTCATTTCAAGGTCATTCATTTGAAGGTCAAGGTCACTGTGACCTTCAATATAAAAAATGTTAAAGTTGTTATAACTTTGGTATGCTTGGACCTAGAGTCTTGAAACTTGACATGAAGGTTGGCCATAACTAGTTAGTAACCACTGGTCATTTCAAGGTCATTCATTTGAAGGTCAAGGTCACTGTGACCTTGAATGTAAAAATGTTAAAGTTCTTATTTCATGGTATAACTTTGGTATGCTTGGACCTAGAGTCTTCAAACTTGACATGAAGGTTGGCCAGGATTAACAGATGACCACTGGTCATTTCAAGGTCATTCATTTGAAGGTGAAGGTCACTGTGACCTTCAATATAAAAATGTTAAAGTTGTTATAACTTTGGTATGCTTGGACCTAGAGTCTTGAAACTTGACATGAAGGTTGGCCAGAACTAGTAAGTAACCACTGGACATTTCAAGGTCATTCATTTGAAGGTCAAGGTCACTGTGACCTTGAATGTAAAAATGTTAAAGTTGTTATAACTTTGGTATGCTTGGACCTAGAGTCTTGAAACTTGACATGAAGGTTGGCCAGAACTAGTAAGTAACCACTGGACATTTCAAGGTCATTCATTTGAAGGTCAAGGTCACTGTGACCTTGAATGTAAAAATGTTAAAGTTCTTATTTCATGTTATAACTTTGGTATGCTTGTACCTAGAGTCTTCAAACTTGAAATAAAGATTGGCCAGTACTAGAAGATGACCACTGGTCATTTCAATGTCATTCATTTGAAGGTCAAGGTCACTGTGACCTTAAATGTTAAAATGTTAAAATTGTTATAACTTTGGTATGCTTGGACATAGAGTCTTCAAACTTGACATGAAGGTTTGCAAGCACACTTAGATGACCACTGGTCATTTCAAGGTCATTCATTCTAAGGTCAAGGTCACTGTGACCTTGAATGTAAAAATGTTAAAGTTCTTATAACTTTGGTAGGTAAAAATGTTAAAGTTCTTATTCCATGTTATAACTTTGGTATGCTTGTACCTAGAGTCTTCAAACTTGACATAAAGGTTGGCCAGTACTAGAAGATCACCACTGCTCATTTCAATGTCATTCATTTGAAGGTCAAGGTCACTGTGACCTTCAATGTTAAAATGTTAAAATTGTTATAACTTTGGTATGCTTGGACCTAGAATCTCAAACTTGACGTAAAGGTTTGCAAGCACACTTAGATGACCACTGGTCATTTCAAGGTCATTCATTTGAAGGTCATATTTATGTGTCCAATCTATCTGCTAGAACTGGTGTGATAGAAACCTTTTGGAGTGATCATAAGGCTGTCTGGATTTCTGTGTAGGTATGTGAAAGCAAAACAATAAATAGTATTATTTCATCTAAGTTTATTTTCTTACATTTGATAATGAAATTGATGGAAACTTCAAACAATATGTTACTAATTTGCTAATAAAAAAATTGAGATCAAACTTTCCTAATTGTCAATTCAAGTTCATATTTGTGACCTTAAATGTTATTGTTGTTCATGTATATGCATGCATTCAAAACATAACACAAGGTTTGCTCATGCCTTGAAAAGTACTTACATTTCATTTTGACCTTTGAACAATATTTCAGTAATTTAAGTATTGCATTGACAAAAACACGAAAGGTACTTTCCTGTCATTTAAATCAAAAATCCGGCTTCAATGCGGTCATCTCCGACCGCGGAACTCTTGTTTTTTCTGGTTTGTATTTAAAAAAACTGTAGCAAAATGTTTCATTCAATCACTTTAGAACCAAGTTTGAGTTGAAATGTCTATCTTTTATCAGCAAAAAATAGGCATGAGAATTTTCCTCTTTCATCGGAAAAGTTATTGAACTTGGTGATGTCTTTGCAAAAGTGGAAATACATGAAGAATGGTATGGGCGTTTTGCTGTTTATAACATTTTCACTGTAATGTCGGAAAAAATGCCGTAATGTGATACACAATGATATTATATAAGGTTTCTTTGTTATTAATATTGACTTTCTGACTTTAAACAGTTTAGTTTGATGTCAAATTCCTTAATATCATGTTTACAATAATTGTGTTATTTTCAACAATAATGATATGTGTGCATGCAGCTCAAGTGCAGAAATATCCTTTTACGTATCCTTTTAGTTAATGAAAAACAGTGTCTTTATGTTGCCAAATATTTGCTCATAAAATCATTATAATTATTGTCTTAACCCTAGTTATATCAATTTATTACATAATATTTTACTTTTACTGTGTTTTAATAGTTTAGCCGGTATTGTTTTATTGCTTAAGTTTCTTACAGCATTATTATTTATATCACACATATTTAGATAATTAATCCTTTAATTAATGCTGCATAATATTATCAATACCTCTTATTTTTTATAAATATTATGTACATATATATGTTTTGTACAACGCCATTGAATATAATTATATAAATAGGCGTTTCATCAAATTAGCAAGTTTCAAGTTTCAAGTCTATACGTTTCCCTGTTTTCTCAGCGTGAGCGTTCCCAGGAATTCTCAGACAGTGATTTCTCTGATGATGGTGACCACCTGCCAGACAGTGCACATCAACCATTGTCTGACCACTCCCATCCATCCCAGAATGCAGTACAGCACTCTGCTGACTCACCCCAGGTCAGCCTGACATCTCCACGGGCGGTAAGGAACCAGGCCCCTTGACTATGAAATTCTTTTATCTTTCTTAGTCTTTACTGAAAATATTGACCTATGAGAATTCTTGTAACGTTTGAGTTTGACTTATCAGAAATATTTTAACTTATGAGCTATGATTTTGACCAATAAAAACTCTCTTAGCATTTGAACTTTAAGTTTGACCACTGAGAATCCTCGTAGCAATTGAGCTTTTATATTGACCAATAAGAATGCTCTTGGCATTTAAGATTTGATTTCTGATGGTGATATATTTAAGAATAAGACTAAGATTGAGCGCAAGAATATTCAAGTCATGAGGCCTGATATGGAGTCTGATGTTTGAAGTTCCACTAATATATTGTCAGTGTTAACACTTAAAGTGCAATGTAATATTGTTATAATGTTTCTTTTCTCACTTTAAATCTAGACTCATTAAGTCTAAAACTTTAGATTTTAAAGCTAAATTTAAGTAAAGTTATGCCTGTAATATTTCTTCAATAAGTGAAAATACCTTTTACGTGGACAATCGCTTTTGAAACTGGTGTGAAATAATATCCAAAACAGAAATTATTTTAAATCTGGAAAATTGTATAAGGATATGTTATACAATTAATCAACATACAAAAACTGTTGAAAATGTGAGAAAAAAAGCAATTTTTATTGAAACTATTTAGATGACTGTTTTATTAAGCGTGTTGTTAATGATCACTTGATTGTATTTTATTTAACTGAGTTGAATTGCTTTTTCCTGATTTTGGTTATGAAATTACTTAATTAATGCTAACATGGTAGTTTGTGTAGCCTGTGTTCATTTATATCAGCAGATGTTGTTGCATAAATTTGTTGCTGTTACTTTTTTGTTGCTTTGGAAACTAGGAAGTAAACAACAGATCGCATGCATGTTGTTTGTAGCTGCTTATGGTGTGCCGCTGGGGGTTGTATTTTGGCATTAAAAAAAAAAAAAAAAAAAAAATCATTTTAAATGGTTTGCCATTTATTAAAATGACAAAATGGTAATACAACAAAAAATTTGTTTTGAGAAGTGGAAACGTTCAACTGCCTTTGTTTGTAAAAGTACTTTAAAATTTGCATTGATAAATGTGTTTTTAAGCCCACAAAAAGGGTGTCATATATTATTTAAGAATGTTATATTTGGTCATTATTGCCAGAGTTATTGCTATTTTTCATCTTCAGCTTTTAAGGGGCATTTGTTATATGATATTGAAAGGTCTTGTTGTTATTTATTGATGATATTTTTTGATTTGGTAATTTGTTTTAATTATCAACATTAACATTCTTATCACTTGTGTAATAGAAATAGTTATTGTTAGGCTGTCACAAAATTTTGTACTGTGAATTCAGTTACTTTAATATGATTTTGAAAATATTATGTTATTTGACATTCAAAGGTATTATTTATTTGGGGTAATCTCATAATGATAATGTCCTTCTAATAAAAAAACACACCAAGTTCTTGTTCTTGCTTGCAGACACACGTGATGTTTACCGTCTAGCTTAATTAAATAAATGTCTGGGGTTGGGCAGATTAAATTTATTTATGTCCTAGAATGGTGTCTGAATTCACAGTACAGTGGATTGAGTTTGTGTTTAAACTGGTACTTAATTGTTATTTCAATGGTCTTATTTATATCATGTCTAACAATTTATCAATGTTAAAACACTGATTTACTCAAAACAATACTTATATTGTTTACATTTATTGGGTTCACAAAACAATTTTAATTCTGACACGTAGACTTAACTTTTCAAGTGAACAACATACATCTGTCATGTTTAAGTAGTGTTGCTTTTTTTTAAACAGTGATTTCAATCATGCTTACTTAAAGTCATTTATGCAATGTAGATACTGTTTGTAATCAAGAAATTTTGAAAAAAAGAATCTTATTTCAAGTGCCACTTTACACCAGCTCATTCCATGAGAGCCTGGTTTTGGGGAAAACTGCGCTAAATGTTTGCATGTAAAGTATCTGCCCAGATTAGCCTGTGCAGTCTGTTCTGTCTTAACTAGTTTTCTTCTAAGTAGAGACTTCTTAAAAATGAAAAATACAAAAAAAATAGAAAGTGTCCTCCCTGATCAGCCTGTGTTGCCTGCACAGGCAAATGTTGGACAACACTTTACGCACATGCATTAAGCCCAGTTTTGTCAGAACTAGTCTATGGTCATTTCCCAACCCCCTTTGTGTGCTCACGGTGTAGTAACGTGTCTAACTTGATGATGTTTTTAGCGAGAGCTTAAGAAACCTCCGCCCAAGTTGCAAGTTACCAGGTTTATAAAGCCTGCCCCTCTCTCCCCCCGCGCAGGTCGTACCCCTGTACAGGTAGGTCTAGGTCACAAGCTGTTGCAATGGCTATTGCCTTACAGGGAGGGGGTATATTGGAGTCACTCTTCTGGTTTGTAAATCAGTCAGGTCTTCTTCAACGGTTCAATAAGAGATTGAAGTTTAAAATGACTATGTCGTCCTCATGAAGTTTAGACGTGCAAGATACATTGTTCATACCCAATGAGACACACATGCCTGAGTATTGTGCCCTTAACCCTTGGCCCCTTAAGAAGCAAAGTGAAAATGGCTTTTGCAACCAGCATAAAACCAGAACAGCCTATGAGTTACTCACAGTCTGTTCAGGTTTTATGCTGTTTGTAGTTCATCAGTAACTAAGGGTTTGAAATGAAGCCTTTAAAACTTGGATGTAGTACGAAAGGCCTTAAATTTAATTAAACTTTCTAAGGGACTACAAATGCGTTAAAATACGTATCTAAACCTAGCTGTCAAAACAGTGCAGGGGATAAGTCACATTTGTGACAAAGCTCATGTTTCCTTTGCCAAAGCATCCACTATCGTGGTTATTGATGCTTTAAACATTTACCGCTTGAATACCTATTTTGACACATTTGTAGTCCCTCAGAAAGTTACATTTAATTTAAGACCTTTTTTTACTAGATTCAAATTTTAAAGGCTTTATTTCCAACCGATAGAAACTGATAAGCAGTTAACAGCATAAAACCTGAACAGACTGAGTTACTCGCAGCCTGTTCTGGTTTATGCTGTTTGCGCATAGCCATTTTTAGCTCATCTATTTTTTGAAAAAAAATTATGAGCTATTGTCATCACCTTGGCGTCGGCGTCGGCGTCCGGTTAAGTTTTGCGTTTAGGTCCACTTTTCTCAGAAAGTATCAATGCTATTGCATTCAAACTTGGTACACTTACTTACTATCATGAGGGGACTGGGCAGGCAAAGTTAGATAACTCTGGCGTGCATTTTGACTGAATTATTTGCCCTTTTTATACTTAGAAAATTGAAAATTTTGGTTAAGTTTTGCGTTTAGGTCCACTTTTTTCAGAAAGTATCAATGCTATTGCATTCAAACTTGGTACACTTACTTACTATCATGAGGGGACTGGGCACGCAAAGTTAGATAACTCTGGCGTGCATTTTGACAGAATTATGTGCCCTTTTTATACTTAGAAAATTGAAAATTTTGGTTAAGTTTTGTGTTAAGGTCCATTTTATTCCTTAAGTATCAAAGCTATTGCTTTCATACTTGCAACACTTACTAACTACCGTAAGGGGACTGTGCAGGCAAAGTTATGTAACTCTGACTGGCATTTGGACGGAATTATGGGCCCTTTATACTTAGAAAATTGAAAGTTTGGTTAAGTTTTGTGTTTTGGTCCACTTTACCCCTAAAGTATCATAGATATTGCTATCATACTTGGAACACTCGCAAACTATCATAAGGGTACAGTAAAAGGACAAGTTGCATAACTCTGGATGTCATTTTTACGGAATTATGGCCCTTTTTTGACTTAGTAACTTTGAATATATGGTTAAATTTTGTGTTTCGATCCACTTTACTTCTTAAGTATCAAGGCTATTGCTTTCAAACTTCAAATACTTTCATGCTATCATGAGGTTACTGTACCTGGCAAGTTGAATTTTACCTTGACCTTTGAATGACCTTGACTCTCAAGGTCAAATTATTAAATTTCTCTAAAATTGCCATAACTTCTTTATTTATGATTAGATTTGATTGATACTTTGACAAAACTACTCTTACCTGACATACCACAATAGACTCCACCCAAACCATCGCCAGTACCCCCCCCCCCCCAACCCCCCCCCCCTATTTTTTTTTTTTTTTTTTTTTTTTTTTTTAAGATCATCTCACAAATGACCACCACACCCTCACACTATACCCCCCCCCCCCCCCACCCCACCCCCTCCCCAATTCTTTTTTTAAACGGTAAAAAAACAAAACTATTTATTTTGATTATTTTATGTTTGAAATACCGTCCAACCATCGCACCCAAGAATCCCCACCCCCCCTCCCCCACCCGAATCCCCCCCCCCCCTATTTTTTTTTTTTTTTTTTTTTTAAGATCATCTCACAAATTACCACCACACCCTCACACTATACCCCCCCCACCTCACCCCCCCCCCCCCCATTTTTTTTTTTATGAAACGGTTAAAAAACACAAATATTTATTTTTATTATTTTATGTTTGAAATACCGTCCAACCATCGCACCCAAGAATCCCCTCCCCCACCCCCCCCCACTCCCCCCCCCCCCCCCCCCCGATTTTTTTTCCCTTTTTTTCGCATTTTGGAAGAAAATGTAATAAATGTCCACTCCCCCCCACAATGCACCGCTCTTCACTCCACCCCTCCCTCCTTTGTGATTGAAAATGAGAGTCCCTTCACCTTTAAAAAGAAAATAGATGAGCGGTCTGCACCCGCAAGGCGGTGCTCTTGTTTATTATGTCCCCCACTATAGTAGTGGGAGACATATTGTTTTTGCCCGGTCTGTTGGTTGGTTGGTCTGTTTGTCTGTTTGCGCCAACTTTAACATTTGCAATAACTTTTGCAATATTGAAGATAGCAACTTGATATTTGGCATGCATATGTATCTCATGGAGCTGCACATTTTGAGTGGTGAAAGCTCAAGGTCAAGGTCATCCTTCAAGGTCAAAGGTCAAATATATGGGTCAAAATCGCTTATTTAATGTACACTTTTGCAGTATTTCAATATTCAAGATAGCAACTTGATATTTGGCATGCATGTGTATCTCATGGAGCTGCACATTTTGAGTGGTGAAAGGTCAAGGTCAATGTCATCCTTCAAGGTCAGAGGTCAAATATATGTGGCCAAAATCGCTCATTTTATGAGTACTTTTGAAATATTGAAGATAGCAACTTGATATTTAGCATGCATGTGTATCTCATGGAGCTGCACATTTTGAGTGGTGAAAGGTCAAGGTCATTCTTCAAGGTCAGAGGTCAAATATATGTGGCCCAAATCGCTTATTTTATGAATACTTTTGCAATATTGAAGATAGCAACTTGATATTTGGCATGCATGTGTATCTCATAGAGCTGCACATTTGGAGTGGTGAAAGGTCAAGGTCAAGGTAATCCTTCAAGGTCAAATATATGGGTCAAAATTGCTCATTTAATGTCACTTCTGCAATATTGAAGCTAGCAATTTTATATTTGAAATGCATGTGTATCTCATGGAGCTGCACATTTTGAGTGGTGAAGGGTCAAGGTCAAGGTCATCCTTCAAGGTCAAACGTCATATAGGGGGACATTGTGTTTCACAAACGCATCTTGTTTGCTTATGAGTTGGAAAGGGTCAAGCATCTGATGCTTTTTTGTCTTAATTAAAGATGTGAAACATTTATTAATAAGGTCTCAGACATGAATCAGTGGGATATGACACTTATTATATTTTTAGATTAAAGTGGAGTTGGTTAGAGTTTATTAGTTTTCTACTTTAAAGTGAATTATATCTTGTGAATTTTAAAATTCTATAATAAATGGATGTAAGTTGAATTTCTTAGTTTTTGTTACAACAGATATCTTAAAGGGACTGTCATCCACGAATGACAAAAAAAGAAAAGTTCTAAAATACCGTATTTTCTTACAATTATTAGTTTATATTGATAAAAATATCACGACTTGTATATTACATTACTTGAAAAATATTCATATTTTCAGTATATTCGGTAATAAAATTTTGCGATGTGAAATCGAAAGTACATCGCAAAAATAGGTTACATAACGATGTACACACTATAAATAACGCAAGTAGATTGATCATTTTATATATTAGATATATACAATTCACTACACATGTACAATTTGCATTCCTGGGTTTACAACGTGACGATGATGATCAATCTACTGGCGTTATTTATAGTTAACTGGTTGTTACCTGGTAGACATACACAGTAAAATTTATTACCAATTTTACTGAAAATATGAAAACTTAACAAATATTTTCAAGTAATGTAATATACCAGTCGTGATATTTTTATCAATATAAACTAATAATTGTAAAAAAATACGGTATTTTACAACTTTTCTTTTCTTCGTCGTCGTGGTTGACAGTCCCTTTAAAAAGAGTTATAATAATTAAAAGAATGCTGTCATTTTCTGTGTCTCCTCTTGCATGGTCCTTATTGGTTTTTACTTATAACTCACATTATTTCTGTTTTATGAATTTAAATTATAAATTTAATCAATATAATATTATATTATTGCTTTGCTTGCAGATACTGTTTGTGCTCAATATATTAAATGTCAGCTAATTTTATTGCTCATGTAATACTTTGGTGTAAAGTTGTTTTTGTTGTTTAATCAGTTGGAATAGATAGTATAGATTATTCTTTATAAGGCTTGGTGAAGGTTTAACAAATGTAAACAATTTACTACCAAATTTTCACTTATTTTTCACATGCATTAAGCTTAGTTTTCCCATGGAAAGATCTAAATGTTACTTTTTCCACAGTTGGAAAGATCTAAATGTAACTTTTTTCACAGTTGGGTGAGATTGAGAACGAGAGCCCAGCGCAGTTTGGGGACCATGAAAGCCCCTCCCCTCGAAATGTGAGACAGTTAGCGGCACCAGGCAAGATGAATCAGCATGTGCCCAAGGTGAGATTGACTTTAAGACATTATTTAAGGAAAGTTGTGTCCATGTAAAAGTAACGGTTAAGGGCAGATGTTTTTATTACATTTCAGAAATAAAAATACTGTGTTCTTTTCACATGGAAGAAAAATCAATTTCAATTGTAAAAATTCTAGGTATGACAACAAATACTTGAATGTCATCTGAATAATATAAAGTATTGGAATATTGCCCATTTTGCTTGTGTTATTTTTTATGTAGGAGTATAGGTACAGAAATCGTCCCTAAATTGTTTTTAATTACTGAGACTCCATGCGGCCTATGGATCTCAAGTGCACAGTTTAGGTATCGAAATCACCCTATTGTTGTCTTCACTGGTTTGAAGACAGTGTTCTATGCTGATTTATTTTGCACAATTATGGTAAATTCTTAGTCTACTTTATTTTTTGTCACTGGTGTCTATCTTACTGGTTATTCCATCCCCAGGGCATGTATTACGATGATGACTCAGATGTGGAGGTGGAGGAGATTGAAGAAGAGGTCAGCAACGACCTTGACATGCCCTCACCACGCAAAGAATTCCCAGGGGATTCCCCTGTTGAGGAATTCCAAGAAGATTCCCCCACAATGAATGTCCTAAACAAAGCTCCTGAGAGGGATTCCTCAGAGAGGAAATTCCATGTGGAATATCCACAGAGGGAATCTCCAGTAGGAAGATTCCAAAATGGTGGCCAAGATGGCGAGTTTTCAAGCGATGATGATATAGAGAATGCAGTGATGCCTGCAACAAGAGAAGAACAGGTCAAGGAAACTGTTGTTGTGGCACAGTCTACTAGCCGTGTCATGGCAGCCACGTCTTTGCCAGCGTCACGGTAGGAGACCATTTTTTGTTTACTTTCTTTCATGTGAATTTTATTATGACTTTACAAAGAAAAGGCAAGCTATCCTGCTTGCTATCACATCAGTGTCAAGGTCTTTGCTAAGTTAACATTTTTCAGAAAGCTATGAATGGGTTGAGAGATTTTGTCATTTATACTATATAGCCAGGTTAAAGTTTTTTTGACTGACGTAAACATTGTAGACAAAGTTTTCTAATTGTATATGAATTCCAATAATTTTTGTTTGCAAAATTGTAGATTAAGAAAACTTCTCACCTGTATTTGAAAGTGTACTGGTTCAATATCAATATACCTTCATAACACATGAACCACCCAGAGACTTGTATAATTGTATCAATTGTATGCATGAAGTTTTAAGTTTATCGTCATCAGCTTTGATGCTTTATGAGCAGTGATTTGGTGTTCGTCATTCCTGGAAATATTGTGCAGTTGTAGAACTCTTAGACAGAATAGTATTTTATATGAATGAAAACTTTGAAACTATTATCATTATGATAAAAACACATAACATAAATAGGCCATCTTTTAAGTTTTACATCGTGTGAAACAAACAGGTTCATTAGCAACATAACAACCCAAATTGTTTGATATTGTTTGATACCTCATCACACTCTTACAAGCTCTAGGTATTGCCTATTTTAGCAGTATTATAAGCTAATACCACACAGATATTGGGGCTTGATGTACAGATATAGACTAGATGGCTGTGATTATTGTTGGACTGATATAATTGCACATGAATTAATGATGAAATGATTTGGTAGATAATAGCGAATTTATCTCCCACTCAGGAGCAAAGTGAAAATGGCTATGTGCAAACAGCATAAAACAAGAACAGACCGCGAGTAATTTACTCGCATTCTGTTCATGTTTTATGCTGTTTGCTGCTCATCAGTATCTAAGGGTTGGAAAGGAAGCCTTGAAAACTTTAATTTAGTAAGAAAGGCCTTTAATAAAATATAACTTTGTAAGGGACTAAAAATGCGTGAAAATATGTATCAAAGTGGTAAAGGGTTAACTATCAATACATGGTTTAATACAATGGTTGGACTATAAAGCCCTAGTGAGGAAATTTGACAAGTTGGTTGAATGTGTTAAAACATATTAGAACCAAGATGTATCACCATTACAGTTTCTCAAAAAAAACAACTGTCTCTAGAATGGGCTTAATCACAGAAAACAAAAACTCCAAATAGATAGGTAGAAACAATTATGACACATTTAAAATCCTTTCAAAATCACTATCAATAATAATTACAGTTGAAACAATTATGACACATTTAAAATCCTTTCAAAATCACTATCAATAATAATTACAGTTGTTATTTTTATGAAACAAGCATTGGCGGATATAATGGGGCAGTGTTGCTGTATCAATGAGGTAGAAGAGTTTTCCCAAAGTTGTAGAGATTGGTTTAACAGCTATGAATAAACATGTTCTAGTATATGTTTGTGTATTTTAAAGTATTATTAGGTATATTTATGATAAAGAAGGTAGGATTTATTTATAGGCATGTTCATGAAAAAGGTAACAACGTAATATGACGCATGCAACGGACATACATGTACATGGACGTTAGCTTGTCATTTGCATGATATACAACAATTAATGGACTGCATTATTACTGGAGACATGACTAAATAGTGAAACAAGCAAAGGGCAATTAATTTGTGCATTCTCCTCGTCTAGTTGGACGTTAACATACATGTATGGTGTTTATTTGTATATCCATTTAGGAAGACACGTTATTGAAATTGATGCAAAACAAAATAAAAAATAAAAATAATACCATCCTTAGTAATCTATCTTATGCAAAATTCTTTTGAAAAAATGGTTACAAATATCATTTTTATCAGTTTGCTTTCACACATTTTCCTTAAACAATGTTTGACACAATTAACTCCACGCTGCAAAATTGTTACTTAGTTGACACATTTAATTGAATGTGACTGAAATAAACTAATAAACATTTAATTTTTAAGTAACTAGTAATGGCATAATTTGATCAATTTAATAATCTTAATCCATTATTGACATCCTAAAGAAAAGTTTAAATTAACAATTCCATCAGGGATATCTTTTCATGTGGTCATTGCATTGGAAATAACGTTTTGATAGGGAATTCATCTTCACCTGAACATGTACAATCAATCGCGGTTTCGTCCATGTTGAGATAGGGGAAATCCGGGTAAATTCGGACGATTTTTGCACTCCATAAAGAAGCATATGTCGTAAACGGTTTTGTGTAGTTTTACAACTTCGATATTTGTGAGTTTCCTAGATAAATACCATACCTCGGACATAAACGTTACATTTTGAGCTAGTTACAGCGGAAAATAGACGAAGATCGCACAGATGATAGCCTATATGAAATGGGGATATTACAGACATTAGCGGGAAAACACAGACAGAGAATGGAAAAATATGGACATAAATAATTTATAAAGGGAAAATGCGGACATACAAATCTTTTTAAAAAAGAACACAAAATGTTCCGTTATCCTCTTAACATCTTGTAATTCAGCAGGTTTATTTTTTTTACCTGTCAAAAACAATCAAATACAATTAATAATTTCATGTTTGTTTCGTTAACTTATTAATAAATTTAACAATACAATGTGAAGTTATGAAATTATGATACACTATGAAATATGTTCCTTTACACTAAACGTGTCTAATGTTAACGCTATTCACTAAAACCACGGAGCGTGATAAAACTAACCGAAATAGCTATTGTACCTCTATCAAAAGAATAATGACGGGTCAGTTATAGCATTTTATATGTTGATGTCTTTCTCGGATTGTGCCTTTGCAGATTTTATAGAGGCTTTTGGTGCTCCTGTGTTTTGCTTAGCAGCTGTCTTATTTTCTTTGGAAGCCTTTCTTATTTTGGCCTTTAACTCTTTCTCGATCTTCTTAGCCTGCTGTTGTTTCTTTTCTTCTAATATTTCAAGACTTGTAAGCAGTTTATGACCAGTTGACTTCTTCCCTGATGTTGCTGGTCTACTTACTACATGTTTCGGGGTGAATAACTGATCAACAACTTCCTCTTAATACGAAGTACCCACAGATGAGTTGCACACCAATATCCACTCATTATCATGCTCGAGGTAACCCAATTCTTGGACGAATGAATGACTTGACATCAGATCAAGCAGTTGCGCAGGATCACTTATGTCAATGACAGGCTCAGAGCTCAATGGGGTAGCTATCAATGTTTCTTCATAGTTAGCAATGGGTTGTGCCTGACCTCCAATCAACGAAATTTGAGATGTGGAAGTCGTGTCAATGACAGGCTCAGAGATCACTGGGGTTGCTAACAAAGTTTCTTCGTTGTGAGCAATGGGCTGTGCCTGCCTTTCCAATCAATAAACTTTGAGATGTGGAAGATGTGGGCTCAGCATGAATTGAATGAGAGGCCATATGACTTGGAGTTTGGAGGTTTTATTGGTCAATTCTGACGTCGGTCGGCTTACTTCTGTCAAATGCTGTGATTGGTACGGCATGTCTGTTCAGGGGTACGATACCACATGCTCGAAACCCCTCAATGATGTTGGACACGTTGACATTTTGTTCCCATGCAGCTTTCAACAGCGCCGGAAAAGACTACTTGTTGACCAGATGAAGTGTGTTGTCTTGCATGAAGGACGAACATGCTTCATTGTAGGCGCGCTTGAGAGGCCCGAAAACTTATCTGTCCAGATGCTGGAGATAATGCGTGCAATTGGGGAGGAAATGTGACCAGCGTGATTTTTTCTTCAATGGCCCTTTCAATGATTGATAGTGACTCATGGCTTGAATGTCCATCGATAATCAGAAGTTGAGGACGTTCTGGTCCACATTTCCTAAGGAAAACGTCATTGAACCAGGTTTCACCAATGCTGTCTTTCATCCAACCATTCTTTTGATAGGTCCATACAGTGTCACTGGGACCAGCAGTTGTATTGAAAGAGTGCAGGCATCTCTGGGTTTTTCCTTTTGCTATAAGAAGGGGCGGCATGGCTTGACCTGTACCATTAGCGCAGGCCATAGTTGTAATATTAGTAGATCGATTGGAGGTCTTACTGATCACTCTTCGCTGTCCTTTCTACCCTACAATCTTCACTGGTTTATGCTCGAAGTTGAACCCGGTTTCGTCGGCGTTCCATATTCTTTCTGGATGTTCAGATAAGTTTAGATCAAAAACAACCTTTTCAAGATCATCGAAGTTCTTTCAGATAACTTTGTTATTTATCATTCTTGATCTTGTGGAAGCTAACTTCTCAGGTGTCCTCACCACTAGCTCTTTGTGCCGGTTACACACACCCTTCCACCAGTCCTCCCTGCGTGGAATTTACTATAGCTCGATTGAATCTTTGTCCGCTGACAGAGGACATTAGCCCCTAGTATGATCTGTTTCCGACTGAGACCAATGCCAAGCTGTGCCGATCTTTTTACTGCATCTACAATTTTCATTACTAGGGCTGGGTCTAATGCTGGTGGTCTCCCGTGAGTACAGATACAGCATGTTTCCCCGTTATCCTGTCCGCTATGGTAGATTTGGGCACCGCAAACGTTTCACTGGCCTTCCTTATGCTAAGTTGTTTAGATTGGACGGCATTAACAGCTTTCTGGAAATCGGGAACACTATACCTCATAGTGTTGCCTCTCTTTGTATGGACATACTTTTTAGGCATTTCTAAAGTATCAATTGAAAGACAGACTTTAAAAATAAAGTGACAACATAAAATGCATTTTGATAGATTTAAAGCATACTTATCCCACTTTTACAGCGATTTCGGTTGATTAAAGCCCCTTAATGATACAATTTCTGCTATAAACCGCGGCACGAAATGACGTCATTTATTCGGCAAAATAACGTCATAAATCCAGCGAAATTATCCAGTTATTTAAACTCATTTTGTTTAAATGAAAAGGTTTACTGAATAAAAAGTGAGGTATTAATAGAATAAAAGATAAGTGGTGATTATAGATCAGGTTGATCACGCTCGGCACGAAAAGGAAAAAGCACTCGCCAAGGCTCGTGCTTTTTGTTTTCTTAGCCTCGCACAATAAACCTGATCTATAATCAACACTAACCTATTATTCTCTATTTAATTTATAGTTTCCATCAAATATAATATGATATCAAGCAATTGCATGCCCATCACCAGTTGATTTGAAAAGAAAAAAGACAAAAAATGCTGTCCGTATTATCCCTATCATGCAATAAAATTATGCGGTGAATTACAGACAATTTATTTGTTCATTTTTTCATATTAAATAGAATAAGAACATGGAAATGCAAGGTTCTGCATATAAACACATTTAACTGTAAACGTTTAAAAGATAAATCAAATATATTAAACGTGGAAATGTAAGAAAAAAATAGTGTTTAGTACCGGTGTTTGAATTCTCCCGCTTTGAAACTTTTGTCTTAAAACGGAAAAGGATGAGCGCGCCGGTTCTTCACGCATGCGTATTTTGTACCTAGCAACAGTGACGTCATCAGGTTGCTACCGACGCTGGCACATGGAACGGAAAGATTTACAAGCGAAAAGTTTAAACATGATACAATGGTTTATATTTTACTTCAGCGTCATTGTATTCTAAGTGTCCGTATTTATACTTTCGTCCGAATTTACCCGGATATCCCCTAACTGCTATTGGGAATGCGTAAATTTAAATCTTTGCTTGTTTTTTGTGCAGGTTGTGAAAACCTGTGATAGGAACTTTATTCAGCCACAGATTTGTCCGCCAGACTCAAAATTAGCAGAATACACAAATGTGCAAAAAATGAACAAGCTATCTATAATTCTCACAATGGTGTAAATTTATTTCAAGCTTACCTTCAAAAGTTACAAAAATAAGTGTGTGATAATTCTTATTCAAATTTAAATAAAAACAACAGCAAAGAGATTGCCATTTTTTAAACCAAAACAATACACTTATCAGCAATTTCTGCAAATTAGAATATTAAAAAACACACCAAAACCAAAAGCATGACAAAAGTCAATAAATTGCTTATTGGTGATAATGTCTGCTCCACATTGACACTTATGTAATGGATATTGTTGTTATCAGGACTGATAAAGGGATTAACTGTTCGGACTGCACAGTATAATTGACTATTTTGATTGACTGGGCAATATTGCATCTTAGCAGATTACTGCGGATGACCTCAAATAAAAACCGGGACTAATAGGGTTATAAACAAGGCAAACAATAAAATATAAATTTATATTTACTGCAATATTCACTTCAAACAAGGCAAACATTACTATAAATTTATATTTGCTATAAATTTATATTTGCTGCAATATTCACTTCAAACAAGGCAAACATTACTGTAAATTTATATTTGCTGCAATATTCACTTCAAACAAGGCAAACATCACTATAAATTTATATTTGCTGCAATATTCACTTCAAACAAGGCAAACATCACTGTAAATTTATATTTGCTGCAATATTCACTTCAAACAAGGCAAACATCACTGTAAATTTTATTTGCTGCAATATTCACTTCAAACAAGGCAAACATCACTGTAAATTTATATTTGCTGCAATATTCACTTTAAACAGTGCAAACATCACTGTAAATTTATATTTGCTGCAATATTCACTTCAAACAAGGCAAACATCACTGTAAAATTTATATTTGCTGCAATATTCACTACAAACAAGGCAAACATCACTGTAAATTTATATTTGCTGCAATATTCACTTCAAACAAGGCAAACATCACTAAATTTATATTTGCTGCAATGTTCACTTCAAACAAGGCAAACATCTCTGTAAATTTATATTTGCTGCAATATTCACTTCTCTGTTGTAAACATATTTTGTTTTTTTGGCTCATTTCATATGAAAGTGCTTTTTTGAGCTACATCTCTACCTCAACTAAACATTGTTCATTCCCAATATTGATCGTCACAATTTTTTTTATAGAAGTATTAGTTTTTTGTAATGTGAAAGGTAACTGATAATGTTTTTGAATTGTTAGATCGTAATTTAACACACTACTTCGGCATGTTTATTTTCTTACATAACCAAGCATTAGCTTCACATTGTCAAATTAAAGGAATTTACATTGTGCCAACTCTTCTTATAGACTTGATCATTCAAACACTGTATTGTGTAATGCTGTATTTAATATTTTTGTTTACAGTGTAGGCTTAAACAAATATACAAGTATGTCCAAAGCATTCAATGCTGCAATGTTTACCAAATTAATTATCCAAACTTTTGATCAGCACAGCCTTAAGTTAAGATATCCTCAGATAACTTGAACTCAAATCAAAGCTGCTTAGTTAATATCACTAAATAACTATTCAAATAACATTAGTATGGATTTTACCAAATACATACAATTATAAATTACAACGGAAACTTTTTGATTGAAGGACACCTCAATTAATTATTTATTAATCATTGCAAACAAGTGACTCGTAAGATGGGGAGATGATGAATATTAAATGAAGGTATTCTCAAGAAGTCAGGACTATTATTGGAAACAGTGGGTTGCAGTGAATGCTATTAGTGTATTGGCAGGGAGTTAATTAGTGTGAACATATGGTGGGGCATTACTGATATACTGTGGGGTCACGCTACAATGATTTACAGAGGAGCTGAAATGTGTACATATATGTTCAATTATAATGGATTATATTTATTAATGGTAAGAGTATTTATATATTGTTATGCAGTTAATTTTGTGATTGTTATTATTTTTTAAAAAGTATTGTTAATTTCGAGATAAAAAACAACTAGGGAGAATTTCACTTATTGATTCAAAGAACCTGATGCTGTTAATAAACTTAAATGCATTTTGTGGAAAATTTCATTAGTGCAACAGACTCTTAATCAATGTGTATGCATGAATATCTCTTTCTGCAATAAAAAGTATCAATTAACTGTTACAAATTGACACTGGATGACAATAATTAATAATGTTTAACACAGTGTATTATTATTATATAACCTGTTGTCTAATCAATCCTTCTACTGTTTAATGGGTTTTCATGCAATCACATAAAAATGCTTTCTTTTTCAAGAAACAACAGGGAAATGCTAAACTTCGATCCTAAAATACAATTAATTGTAATTTAAGACTATCAGATAAAGGTGTCCTTCGGTAGATATGTCTGTCAACTCCATGGCTTGTGATCCCAAACACAAGGAATGTTCACCTGTATTGTTCTTTCAACGACTCAATTCATTTATTGACAGCCACTTTAGTTTTATAGTAAACTTCTTTGTTTTCCATGTTTGCTTTTCCTTGTGCAAATGTATCGTATTTACTTTGTATTCATTTGGATACATAACGGTTAACTTTTTGCAATTTTTGAATGTGTTTGTGTAATCCTGTAGACTTAACAAATATAACACTGGATAATTAATGAGTTATTCCTTTTTAAGGAGCTGCTTTGATGACTTAGAATTGGGTTTAATTGTATATTTTGAGTGCTAATCAACTGGATTCCAATTTCTTTTGGGCATATATTTCTGATTAGGAATCTCTGTTATGAAAACAAACTTTATGTGTTTGTGCAGTTTTGATACAAAATAACATTGGATTATGTGCAGGATTTTTTCTTTTATTTTTGTATCTAGTTTTTTTGTCCATAAATGTAAGGAAACACACTCTGTTAAAGTTCAATACACATATAGATATAAATTGATAAGAGATAAAAAATACACAAGCGCTCAAGCTATGTATATTTGTATACACAAGCGATAAAGCTATGTATATTTGAATACACAATCGCTAAAGCTATGTATATTTGTATACACAAGCGATAAAGCTATGTATATTTGTATACACAAGCGATAAAGCTATGTATATTTGTATACACAAGCAATAAAGCTATGTATATTTGTATACACAAGCGATAAAGCTATGTATATTTGTATACACAAGCGATAAAGCTATGTATATGTGTATACACAAGCGATAAAGCTATGTATATTTGTATTATACACAAGCGATAAAGCTATGTATATTTGTATTATAATGAGTTACCCTCTGGAAATAACCCAGACTTAATGCATGTGCTTTATTAAGTATTGTCCCAGATTAGCCTGTGCAGTCCCCACCGGCTAATCAGGGACGACACTTTCCACTTTTATGAAATATTTTGTTGAAAGGCAGACTTCTTAACAAAATTCCATTCTTGGCAGAAAGTGTTGTCCCTTATTAGCCTGTGCAAACAGCACAGGCTAATCTGGGATGATACTCTAGGCTCCTACATGAAGAGCGGCTCAAATATATACTTGAAATAAAGAACACAAGTTACTTACTGATAAGCCTATAGATGTAGCTCGCCAGAATTAACGCCCATGCTTTAAGCCAAGTTTTCCGCGAGAACAACTTATACATTGCTTTTTTTTAACATTAATTGTTAACATACATATTTGCATCTTTGTCCTTATTTAAAACGAATCTTCGTTTAAAATAAATAAGCTTGAAGATATTGTTCATTGTTAAAGTTGTGAATTTTCAGTTGTGAAGTATATAAAATGTTGAACTCTCACCTGTGTTTGCATGGTAGGATATATGAGGGATATATTATTGTGTTCTTAACTTACAAGATAAGAGGGGATCAAGAGTGTTAGAGATGTCAATATTGTCTCTGCTTTATATATCCCTAGTTTTAACTTATCTTTGATGTCAGTTGGACCTAAACTAATGACTTCTTCAATCCGCTGTAGACCTGAAGTTCTTTTGTCCAACTGCGTTTGAATTGGAATTATCGCTCAAATGTAAAATTGTGTGTTGGAATATATTTTTCTCAATGGTTTTTTATATGATTTTTTGCAACATTTTTAAGAGATGGGAGAGTGATCATTAAAACAGATGAAAACATTCTTTGTGGTTTCAAACTTTGGACTACAGCACAGCATGTGTAGAATGTTATTGAAACACATTATTAAATGAAATACTGTACAAGCAAAAACACAAAAAATTGCCTATATCATAATATCAAACTGGTCTTTGAATAGAAATCAGTGTGCTCACATGTTGCTTGTTATTGTAAATGCTAATAAGTCCACTAAACCTTGCGTTTAACTTTCTAGTAGACAGCTTATCTCCTACCCAGACTCCACGAGTGTTTAGTTTAAAATGTGGCCGCATATGACATAAGACCCATTTTCTCATAATATTGACTATTTTAGCAACAGGTTCATCTGAAATGTGGAGAACATGCAAAGATTGGTGCTTGTAATGAATAATAATAATCATGGATACAATGTGCAAGGTGTATTTCTGCTCTGTGATATGTGGTAATGCTACTTTTGAGTGGGAGATGTGAGTTGTGACTGAGATATGGAGTTGACAGACTGTTGTGAGCCCTGCCCGGGGCTGAGTAGGGCCCGTCTGGAGTACCATGCCCTGCTTAGGTCTAACTTGCGTAGATACTTTGAAAGGTATGCACTGGTTGATGGATTTATGGGCATTAATGTGCAATGAGTTGTATATGATTTGATTCAAGGGGTATTTTCTGGTATTGCTCAATGGTTTTGTTAGAAGGTGTGAAACGTATCTTAACCCAGATAAAAAATTGATGTTTTATTTGTATCAAACTTTTGCTCTCAATTATTAGCATTAACTGTTGTTTATGTAACACTTGATGAAAATTATGTTTATGATGGCTTTTCAGAACACATTATTTCTAATTAATTATAGCATGCAATTGAGAACACTTTAAAGTGCTTAGCACTGCAGAAACATTGCAATGTATTAAATTTTAAAACAGACACACAGGCATTATGATGTTTTCTTAACCTCGAGTCTTATTCAGATATTATGTCATGTTGCAATTAACCATTTGTCACTTATAAACGTATTTTAACGCATTTGTTGTCCCTTATAAATTTAAATAAAGACCTTTTTTACTAGATTCAAGTTTTAAAGGCTTCATCAACCCATTGATAAAAAGGAGCGGCACACAGCATAAAACCTTAACAGACTGCCATTTTCACTTTTGCATCTGAGTGGTAAAGGCTTAAACAATTTATCCTCAAAGGCCATACACATATTATTGTAGTACTTAACATCAGCTAGTCCCAGTTTAATGAAATCAGACATTTTCTCGGCATTAGGTCAACTATTTAAATCTTTTCATCGACTGACATTGTAATTCAGGGTGCATGGCCACATGATTTTGTGGGGTTCACATTTGAACATAAATGGATGTAAGCACCGGTATGTGGTGCTTTTCTTCAAATAACTTTTAAAAATAATTTTTCTCCAGAATTTGAACTAATGCACACAAGACAGTTTTGCATATTGCTTATGGAAATGTGAAATTAGTTTAATAAGCTTGTGTTCTTGGCCGAAAGTTTTATGTGTAACGCATTGACGTTCACGGTAATGCTGCACGCAATGTGAAATTTTGTCACTGATTTTAGACGTATTAGATAATTGTCCCCTACCAGTAAAACCGGAGGGGACTTAATTATGGTTTGTGCTCTGTGTGTCCGTCAGTCTGTGAGTCTGTCTGTAACTTAAAAAGTTCTTCATATTTTTTTCTGAAACTTGATACATGGACAGATGGCAATATGGAGATAATGCACATCATTTCATTTTGTTCATGCTTCAAGAATTCTGTTTGCTATGGCAACAAATACACTAGAAATATTGCTGAAAATGCTGGAGTTTCACCGATACGTGACCATAATGCTTGACAATAGTCTTGTTTATTTTTAAATCTTACGATGTTGGCACAAAATTCAAGAAAAAATGCACTAAAAATTTTTGCAATTATATTTCAATAACTTTAGATATTTGCGAAAAATAAAGTTCTTAACGGTGTGTTTACATTCTGTCCAGCCTGTTTGTAAACCCTGTTGATCCTGCACCCTGAAATATGATGCCAGCCAAATCCTTTCTCTTTTTCAGCACTGAGTCAGTCCTTCCAAGTGAAAGCTTTAAAGCAGACGGCAATGAGTCCCCATTGCTAGGCATACCACCCCCACTTCCTGTCAGTGCCCCACCTGGTAACCAGAAGGCAATGTCTCTGCGTAGCGATGGACAGAGTGCAGATGATGATGAGGTGGAACTAGACCAACCAGTCCGTGGCCCAAAGTGAGTTCAGCCTCAAGGTTGAAAGACACTGGGACCTGTACAGTGATTTTTTTCACCTTTTTCTATGTGTCTTTTCTGGTTACTGTTCATAAGCCAAAAAGTAGCCTTTTCACAATTGTATAGCCAATAATATTGAACAGTTTATAGGTATAACATTAAATGATTATCTATTTCATCTTTGGCTTTATGGTTGCATGAGTGTGTACATGACATGAGTCTATTGTTTGTAAGATAAATGCATTTTAATGCATTCTAACATTTTCACTTTAAGGGCATACTAGTATTTACGCAACTCATTTTTCAAAATTATGCTATAGCTTTTTTAATCGCAAGTTTGAAATAAACACAAGCCATTCAAATTTATAAGGAGTGTGTCTTAAAACTTACCAAGTCTACATAATTAAATGACTCTCAGTCTAAATAGTTGACAATAAGGTTAAGGAGCAGACAACTGACCCTAACTGCCTGACAGCTGGGTAGAAAACCAACTTGCAAGTACAAGACAACTAACTTTTATTTCAAGATGCCTTACTTGCAATGCTGGACACTGGACAATATACTGAACGGACTATACACAACTGAGTCAGCTATGATTCATATTGTTAAATTACAAAAGTGTGCTGTTTCAAAATCAAGTACATGTATCCATATAAAATACAAATTCATAATTATTTAATAATACTGTACATAACTATATACTCAAAGATACCTGCTTATGCAGAAACATATCTCAATAGGTGAAGTCTTGTTCATTAAATACAGGATATTATATGTTTAGTTGAAAGTGAAATTTCAACATTTTTTGTGTAACTAATTCCTCAATGCATTGTTAGTAATGCAAAATGAAGAAACCCTTGCATTCATTTCCTTGGAAAAAACAATAATTGGTATTGTTGTAGGAGATACTTCCACAAACAAAGAATTGCGATGAATTCAAACTTCCTATTAATTTGTTAAATTTAATTGGGATGTAAATAAATGGAATTAACAGAAAATGTCTGACCATATATTTAAAATTACCCTACAAAGGTATTAAAAAGGCTTTTACCCGTAAATTAGATAGCACCTGTGATCATATTATTCAATTTGTTAACTGTGAATAATAAATTCATTTATTTTTGAAAAGCTAAGCTCAAAGAAAGGGAGATAATTGTATTAGGTACTGAGTAGCCTCCCTTGGTAGGAAGTGATGTCATTGTTTGTGATGTCATCAGAAATTTAGTAATAAACAATTTCAACTTCCAGTTAAAGATGGGTGGTAATAAGTTGTTATTGTCTGTTTTTGTCTAAAGTTTTAGGGAATCGCTTAAAATTTGAAGTTTTGTCATATGTTTTGAGTGAAAATGTATATTTTTTGTTATCAAGTATATTAAAATAAATCAGGATTTTAAACCTGATAGCGTTTAAAAAAAAGAAATATGATGGTTTTATGATTAAGTTACAAACAGAAATTATTGTATAGATTATACAAGTTTGCTCAAGAATATTTTATCATTAAAATATAATGATTTAAACATTCTGTTAGTACAATTATACATTTATAAAATAAAGAATTATTTATGTTAGGCTCTTTTCATGTTAAGGTTTATTTTAAAGAAATTTGTGTTTGGTTTGCAATAATGAACAATCCACATACCACCACTTGTGTACATTTCCAGGGGGTACGTCTCCTCCCTGTCTCAATTCCCCGACCTGTCGGGCACCACGGGCCTGTACCGGTCAGGCCTGGATGTGCCATTTGACGACGACGGCCTCTCAGTAACGTCCACAGAGAACGGAGACATCTCCAGCTCATACCGCCCAGAGAATCTCCCGTACGGCAAAGACATGTTGGTCAATATGAATCTGAATGGTGAGTGGGACCTGTTTCTACACATTTTTCAACAAATAATTTGTAATTTTTGCTACTTAATTTGCATCAGAACAGTTGTCTCTAAAGCATTTAATTGTTTGTAAGTAAAATGCACACAATCATTGCTTTTTTATAGTTAAAATTATTTTAATATTGTAAAAGGCTTTCTATTTTGTTGTTTAAATATAAAGCTGTTATTCAGGAACAGGAAAAAAAATAACATGACATTTAGTGTGTTTGTTAAACAATATTTTTATGTGGATATATTCAAGAGAACATTTCTCAACAATTCAAGATTCATAAAAACAAGCTAACATAATTTACTGTTATAAATGAAAAGCATTGGTTATTACTTTTACTTGTCAACATTTGTAGTAATTACTTTTAGTCTAAGCGAGAAAAGCCCATTTCAACTAATCTGTGGCTTAAAATTCCTAGAAGGCAATTACAAATAGAGACCCTGTCTGAACTTAAAACACTCAGTTTCAATTACAAAAAGTTCTATGCATACAATAAACATAAACACAAATAGATTTAAAGGCGACCCTGTCCATGAGGAGTAAGTGGCCAGCAAATAAAATCAACTTAAATAGACTGGTTAAAGGATTAACAATGTTAATGTCATAATGTAATAATAGACTTAATAATTTCAAAATAATCATTCCTGCTACAATATCTAGTAGTTAAATATATTATTTTTGTATAGTTAGCCATAATTCTAAAAAATTGAAAGGTTTCAATATGTTAAGTATTGTTAAAAGAACGTGTTACTTATTAGAACTTCAAAAAACTATGCATCTGTCAGGAAGTTATTTAATTATACAGTGATTATTTGATAATAATGAAAGGGAAGAACAATAATAAAAAGATTAAACATATTATTGACCTAGAAGCATTTCTCATTTAAACTGAAAACCTTATTTTTTATGTGCATGTGTAATGTTTGATATAACAAGAAAAAAAGCTAAATAAATTATTGCTCATAAATGACAACAAGATCTACACAGTAATTCACTCAGTGCTCAATGGTTTTGTGACATTTCCAGACTCGAGTGCGGTGCTAAAGCTTCAGGAACATCTGAGGGAGCATCGTAAACAGCTCGAGTACGAGCGCAGTCAGAAGAACATCCTTGAAGAGAAGCAGCGACAGATGACCAAAGATCGCGCAGGTCTTCAAAAGTAAGACAAAACATCAAGTGTGCTTAGTTCTGGAAAATTGGGCTTAATGCATGTGCTTAAAGTGTCATCCCAGAATAGCCGGTCAGTCTGCACAGAGAAAATCCAGTCTTTGCAGAAAATCTAAAATCTTGTGCAAGCTGCACAAGCTAATCTGGGATGACATTTAAAGCACATACATTTTACTAAGTTTTCTGAGAACATGACTCCATTACATAGCCAAATTCAGACATTTTTCTTAACTGAGGAGAACCATTTAAACAAAATATGTTTGCCAACTTTGGTATTGAGACATATAAATTACAGGTTTAGTAAAGCACATGCAATTGTCATATAATAAATTTAGAGAAAAAAGTCTATAATCTTGCCTATATACATTTTTTATAAAGCATGCAAATTATAAATGAGAGCTTATTTATTAATTTTTAGATCTCTGGACAGTTTGAAATATCAGAAATCAGTGTTGGAACAGAACAAGTTGGATTTCGAGGCTAAAATTAGACAACTGGAGTAAGTAGTTATTGAAGCATCTAGACTAGGAGGGTCATTTTAAAGTCTTTAAGTGAGCCAGTCTATGGGAAAATAGGGATTTATTCATGTGGGTAATGTGTATTTTCCCTGATTGGCCTGTGCAGTCACACAGGCTTATCAGGAACTACAGGTTATCTGGCTAAACTGGATTTTTGTTGATAAAAGCCTTTCTTAAAACAAAAAAGTCCATAAAAGTGCAGTGTCATTCCTGAATAGCCTGTGTGTTCTGCACAGGCTATTCTGGAACAATGCTTAACGCAAATTTGTAATGCCCGGTTTTCCAAGAGCTGCAGCTAAAATGTTCTTTGTCAATATTTTTAATGTGTCAATATAACAACTTTAGTCCCTGAAGCCAATTTATGAGTTTGTTATAATTAAGGTCCAAATGTCATGTCTTCAATGAATCATACATCTCTTGACTGTATGTATAAAGTAAGGTCATGAAGATGATTAAGTATTGAATGTTAAGACATTTTGTTTCTTTAAATTTCAAAGTTTTGTGAGTGAATCTCTTGAACATAATGCCCCATTTGCACCATTATGTTTCCACTTGTGAAAATGGAGCACAGAACCATAGACTTTTTGAAAACAATGGCTGCTTACTCAAGAAAAGTTTAGATAACTTGACTGGCTAAGCTGGCAAAGTTGACTGTTAAGTCTCCTGATTTGATTTATTTTCCTGTGATGTTGTTTCCAGGTATCAGGTGAGTGACGAAGAAGAGAAGAAGAAGAATGCAGAGCTGCTGTTGAAGAAGACCAAGGAACAACTGAGCAAGAAGGAGGGACAGTACACTCAGTGAGTCATGCATAGCACAGTCATGTTGTCAACAATGCTCACAGTGAGACATGCGGACAATACCCATAGTGATGTGCTATCCTCGTCTCAAAATAATTTTTAGCCAAATTTACGGTTGTCCACAGAAATTCTTCAAATTTGAGATCTGTTTTACTGGGTTTTATTGACAAAAAGTTTTAGCCAAATGGAAATTTCTTGAGCGAAATTTTCTAATATGTAGCCATTTGCTAATTTGGCTTATGGCAGAGATGGCCATTGGACAGTTTTATATGGGACAAGTCTTAGTGAGTTGATAGATTGATTCTGTTGTGGTTGCAGAGAGATGGAGGCAAGACAGAGGGCTGAACTGTCCATGAGGAATGTCCAGATGGAGTTGAGGGCTGCCCAGAACCAGATGAAAGACGTGAGTCACACTTTGGGAACTGTTCAAGCCTTAACCCTGTCCCACTTAGATATGTATTTTGATGAGTTTGTAGTTCCTTAGAAAGTTAAATTTAATTTAAGACCTTTCTTACTAGATTTATGTTGTAAAGACTTCATTTCCAACCCTTAGATACTGATGAGCAGCAAACAGCATAAAACCTGAACAGACTGCGAGTTGCATATTGCCATTTTCAATTTGCCTCTGAGTGGGAAAGGGTTAAATAACCTGACCATTGGTAAAACTTAATACTTATATAAGATGATACTAAAGTTATTATTTTCTTGCTGTTTTTTTATAGCAATTTGATTGATGGGTTAATTTGTCTGTATCGAATCCTGCAACTGACCAATGACTCAAGTGTATCAGAATAATCAACTTTAACTCATTAAGGCCCCTTCACTTGCAGTCTGGTCAGGAGCTACTCTGTCTAGTATTGAGACCACGAAACCTAGCTGGACTGATCATAGCTGAAATGTGTGAATGCACGGGCTGGTCTTAAGCAGCATATAGCTTAAGACCATTTTTAGCTTGACTATTATATATGAAATATATATAGTGGAGCTATCCTACTCACCCCAGCGTCGGCGTGAGCGTCTGTGTTAGCATCTGCGTTAACGTGCAAATGTTTAAGTTTTCGTACTACCCCAACTCTATCAAGCATTTTGTTATAATTATGGCCCCTTTTCCACTTAAAATATGCAGCAAATGTTGAAGTTTGCGTACTACCTCATTTATTTTCATTGTCCCTTGACATATTGCTTTCATATTTTGCATACTTGTTTACCAACATCACCCCAACCTATAAACAAGAGCAGACAACTCTATCAAGCATTTTGTCATAATTATTGCCCCTTTTATACTTAGAATATGCATATTATTGATAAATCTATGTTAAAGTTTGCGTACTACCCCAAATATTTCCTATATCCTTTGACATATTGCTTTTATATGTTGCATACTTGTTTACCAACATGACCCCAACCTATAAACAAGAGCATAATAGTCGAGGGCGCTGTCCTCTGACAGCTCTTGTTTGCATTACTTATGAAACCTAAATTATGAAGTGGGAAGTGACCATTTCTCTCAAAGTTCAAAAAGTAGTACGGCTAAGAAAGCCCAAAGGCTGAGGTTATTACTTAGCAGCAAAGTTTTCCCTTTTAAAATGTGTTGATCTGCAAAAGCTCAGTTCGAAATCACTCATGCATTAATGGTACGTACAAATTGTTGTATCCCTGTCTGCATCATAGGCGTGTACTTATTGTTGACTCTTTCCCCTATGTGCATCATAGGCATGTACTTAAGAATTAATTAGCATTTTTCTGCATTTCATCTGTGTACGAATTGGCTGAAAAATTACTCCTAATTTGCATATATATACCTCCCCCTGTCTGCATCATAGGCATGTACTTATTGTTCACTCCTCCCCCTGTCAGCATGATAGTCATGTACTAATTATTGACTCCTCCCCCTGTCTGCCTCAAAGCCATGTACTTATTGTTGACTCCTCCCCCTGTCTGTATGATAGTCATGTACTAATTGTTGACTCCTCCCCCTGTGTGTAGCTGGAGGATGAGAAGGTGGAGCTAGAGAGGAAGCTGACCAATGAGATCTCAGCCAGACAGCTACAGGAGCAAATCAATGAGGAACAGCAGAGACTTCAGCAGCATATCCATGAGGAGTCTCAGCTCAACTCATCACAACGGGTAGGGCAGCATAGCCTGTCACAGCTCATCTCAAATGTTTATCATTTGAGATGCGTTTTGGGAAAACTTGGCTTAATGCATGTGTGTAAAAAGTGTCGTACTTGATTAACTTGTGCAGTCCACACAGGCTCATCTGGGACAACACCTGATGCAGGTACATTAAAACCAGTTTTCCGAGAATGTGTCTCATGTTTATTTTTAATCCTGTGTTCAAAAAGCATTTAAAGTCATTTCTAAAATAAATATGAGTGTTTTAATCTTGAGATCAAACAGTTTTAAGAATTTTCTTATGATTGTATTGGCCAAAGTTTGTCAGTATGTTATTGTTTGGTTATATTTCGTTAATGATATATACAATGACCCCGCGTTTATCCGGACACGTCTGTTCCGGCAGAAATTTCCGGATTAAGGAATCTTCTGGATTATTGAACCAGTGCTGTTTCAAGAGTTAAATATTTCCCTTATGACATAAACCTTATGTTTATGTATATTTACATTCTTATTTCGCATCAAGAATGATATTTTCGTGTTACGCAGACATTTATTTACTTAAAAAAAATCAATTGTTGTTCAACAATGTAAATACAAAAACGCGTAACCAAATTTAAGTACATGTACATGTACACACATGACTTAAAGCTTTGTGAATGTTTCAATCACACAGTTAAGCGTTGATAACTTAGTATTAAATCAATATTTTGTTGCTGTATACACTTTCCATAAGGTCTGCGTGTATCTCTGACTCGTGTGATACTGCCACAGTGAAAAGACGTTTCCATGGGTGTAAAGCGAGCTGTAAGCTGGTGACGTCACAGAGTTACAAATCAAGGGTGTTGAAGGAAAATGAAAAGAAAATATAAAACTGCAATACTGTTTTAATATTTTTATTTATAACCTGTCCCATACAACAGAATGTATAAATGATTAAAATAGCGACATGTATGGTACGATGCATTTTAAATGGATTGCTTAAGGTAGCGCACCTCTAATGGGCACATATCCAAATATAATCTAATTAATAATTTTCTTAATCAGCATCATTTCACTGAACTACATGCAAATTTGTAGGTAGGCTTTCCATGCTTTTAAAAAAAATATACTGATTTTTTCAAAACCACCCCCACTCTCGGCTTTTGTCCAGTTTATTTTCACCCCTGGGGTACATAAAAGTTCCATAATTAATTCAAATTTCCAAATATGGGCATGCAGTTGGTGTGTACAGATGCTGTAAAGGTGTTTAAAGTTTAAACAAGATGAAATAAGTATTCTTTTACAGATATTTATTTTTTACAAATTTTTATCTATGGAAGAGCGCCATGAAATGTAAGCGATTTCAGCCAAGTAAAAATTGGGTCGGTTAAAAACAAAGTGTCATAAAATTCAAAATAGTATCATTGAAGTCATATTTTAAACTTAGTTTTTATAGAAACACTATATACAGCAAAAATACCAAGAACTAGACAGATTTACCATTTACTTTTTGAAATAAAAATGCAACATGCATGGTTCGTATTTTCAACAGTAAATCACCCAATTTCGCCATCACGTTGTTTTAATTTTAATAATTGAAGAATGTGCATAAAAATTGCAACATATTTAACAATAAATATAGCTTATATGCCATATTAAATCAAATTACGTTAGAAAATAAATAAAACGCGTCGCAAAAAAGTATACGTCGTCGGCAGGATTCGAACCTGCGCGGGAATATCCCAAAAGATTTCTAGTCTATCGCCTTAACCACTAGGCTACGGCACCTAATAGTAGGCTCTTCAACCTTCGAAGAAATCGCGGGAAATCATTAGAGGTGCGCTACCTTAAGTTACTTTCCATGCACCATGACTGTCCGATTGTAATCAGCGTCTTAATTGGTGGCTTGTTCAGCTCATTAAAGACATTAATGAAAATCACTGTGTTATTTAAGATGCATTGTGTAATGCCGACATCAATTTAAAGTTGGAGTCGAACCATGTTAAGTTACGACTATTAGCTATCACGCCTAAACACAATATTTCACGCCTCGGTGATCGCGCTTTTGTTTAAATTATGGGTTGGCGATTAAGCCTAAAACAACAACACTTCATGCCTCGGTGATTGCGCTTTTGTTTATACGGCAGGTGGGTGATTAAGCCCCCGTGTTGGGAAGCTTCCGGATTAAGGAGACATAATTACAGCTAAATACACAGATCGGTATTGCGAAATCTACGTCTGGATCCGGAACCTGAGATTCGGGACTTAACGGGGCAAAATACTGCATAATAAATACATTCACCTTGACTTTTGTCCGGATCATGAGATTTCCGGACTATCGAGATCCGGATAAATGTGGGGTCACTGTAGTGGTATTTGTTATTGTATTTTATTGTATCATTGTTGGTTAACTTTTTCGTTTAAGTATTGTTTGTTAAGTTCTTAGCAGTCGCATTTTGAGCTCAAATTGTATTACTTAATTAAAAAAAATCAAAAGCCAAATGTGTATTAATTATGATTTGTGTATGGATTTCAAATTCAACAGTTTTTAATGTTGCATTCACCACACAACTCACTGCATGTTTGCAGGAGTCCGAGGCTGGGGTAAGATGAATCAACATGTTGCACTGTCACCATTTTTCCTGTTATATGGGTGTAATGAGTTTTTGTAGAGAATACCTAACTGTCATCTCTAACATGAGCTTTTTAGCTTGCCTGAGTGCTTTTTGCTAAGGTTGAGCTTTTTATCCCCCTCCAAAGGCAGGGGGATATTGTTTTGGCGTTGTCCGTCCGTCCTTCCGTCCGTCCGGCACTTTTGTGTCCGGAGCCATATCTTGGAAGTGCTTTGGCCGATTTCATTAAAACTTGGTTTGAGTATATATATGGATAAGACGATGATGCACGCCAAATGGCATTGTACACCATCCGTTAATAACGGAGTTATGGCCCTCTGTATCTTGAAGAAATGCTAACATCTGTGACAAAGCTCTAGTTTGGCGGGGGATATCAATTCAATGAATTTTCTTGTTTGCTCAGTCTTTGTCTAGCATCTTTCATTGTGCTGTGTGCGTCAACCTCATGGATTGGATCAAATCTTAGAAAATCTTTTTTAAAAAGCTTGTAAATACTATAGAAGCCACATTTGTAGTTCAATTTTAATGAAACTTGATCAGAATCTTTAAATCGACAAAGTCTAGCTCATTTTCAAATCTTGGTAAATCTAGTGGGGTCGAAATTAGGACACCAGGTCAAATCTCAGAAAAAAGGTATACATACTCAAAATTCCTAATTTATAGCACGGCTGTTTTCGGAGAAGACCCGAGGTATTGTCATAGCCAGCTAGTCGTGTCCGTCGTCGTGTCGTCCGCTTTGTGCTAAAACCATCGTCGTGTCGTCCGCTTAATGTGCTAAAACCATAACATTTTGTTTTTGAACATTCAAAGGTTTTGAAGGCAATGTTCAAAGGTTTTGAACATTGCCTCTAAAATCAAAGTGCTTCAACCTACAACTTTGAAACTTTGTATGTAGCTGCACCTTGACTAGCTCTACATGCCACACCCATTTTTGGGTCACCAGGTCAAATCTCAAGGTCACTGTGACCTCTAAAAAAAAAAAAAAAATTCTGACAAGCTTTCATTTATTAAAAACTGCACCCGCAACCGAGCGTGGCATCCGTTATGCGGTGCTCTTGTTTACCTTATTCTGATTGAACTTAATGTGATTATATATCATAACCTTATCTAGTAGAAGATTAAAACAAGGTCTTGAACTCAAAAACTAGTTTCCTCAATTAAATCTAAGTCAATTGATGTAACTTGAACTCATGTGAGGGCTTTAGGGCCTTCCTGCATCAGATACATGTTTTGCAACTTAAAAACGCCAAATCTGTGACTCTCAAATGTATGTCTAGCTACAAAAAAAACTTTTTAGAGGAAAGCTTAAAATTCTGTGCAAGATAAAACCAGTGCCTATATGCAGTTGAATATTAATTAAGTTTTCATAAGTTGTCATAACATATTCCCAATATATATTGTGATCTATCATAAAAAGACATATTTCATTTTACAGCTGACTCCTTACTTGAAGGGAGGAGAGTAACAGTAAAAGGTCAAAGTTCAAATTTGTCCATAAAACAGATTATAAATTCTGTCTCTGCCATAACTTTGCAATATTAAGATGGATTTTAAAATACCGTATGTAAACTTTCATAAGACAGTGTTTCCCATGTAATACCTATCTCTGTCTCTCAAAGATAAAGTTCACACTTAGAAGTCTTAAGTCAAATAAGACATAAACAGCTTTTCCCATATGGTACTTTATCACCCATGATGCAATTTTAAAATAACTGACCACAAATGACTACCATCAAGAGACGGTGTGGTTTGTGTATCACCTATATCCATGCCTAAAAGGTCATGGCCACACTTAGAGGTCAAAAGTCGAATATGGCCATATAACTGTTGTTTGTTTTTTTTTACATAAGTGGAGTGGTTTTTTTTCTAAAGTGGAATGTGAGGGCATCTGTTTTCTCTGAGCATGTGTCATGTTGTCTAGTGGGGCTGGTGTTGTCTTCTTTGTTTTACTAACATAGATACTAATGGCACACATTTAAAAAGCATAAGAAAATCTCAAAGAGAAACAGCAATAATGTCATATGTGTAAGGGCTTTAATAGTAGAGTTTTTAACACTTGCCTTGTGCAAATATTTAGCCATGTTGATACACTTATTCAGGCTCTTGTTAAATTTCTTTATTTAATATTTACCCTTTTTATAGAAAAAAATATGTTTAAATAGAATTATATGTAAAAGTTATTGACAATTGTGAATTCAATCTCCTGACCAGTGATGAATAAAAAGTGAAGTTAATTTATAGTTTGAGTGTAAAACAGTTACAACATTTTTCTATTTCCTAAATGAAAATAGTAAATGAAGTGAAGCATAAAAGATGTTTGACTAAAACAATGTTGAATTACATTTGTTTAAGTCATCATGATTGTATTATTCCAGTTAACAACCTATAATAATTTTTTATTCACTCTTTATCATGAAAAATAAATACTGTCACAAGTGGCTATGACTATCATTTTTTCTTAAAAGGAGCTGCTCTCCATGAAAAGGGGCTTTAATGCATGTGTGTTGTCTCAGATAAGCCTGTTCAGTTCGCAAGGCTAATCAGGGCTGATACTTTCTGCCTTAACTGGATTTTTGTTAAGAAGAGAATTTCTTTAAACAGAAAATATCCTAAAAGATGAAAGTGTCATCCCTGATTAGCCTGTGTATTCAACCCCCTTTTCACAGAACATGGCCCAAATATATATTTTTGCGATAATATATTGCATTTAAAAGCTGACATGGAGATGAAAAGATTTAAAACTTACAATGAGTATGACTCATGCCATGTGTGCAATGGTTGGTTACAGGAAGAAGCTCGAACAGCCCTGGAGCTGGCAGATGATGACATCAAGCACACTCGAGACCTCGTGGAGAAATACAAGAATGAGATTATTGCTCTGAAGGTAATCTATGTTTCTTTGAATGGAGTCGTTCAATCGTTTCATAATTATACCTCCACAAACGAAGTGTAGGGGGGTATATAGGAGTGAACTTGTCTGTCGGTTGGTCGGTCTGTCGGTCCGTATTACGTTTCCGCTCTCTAATTCAAGTAGTTTTCATCAGATCTTCACCAAACTTGGTCAGAAGTTGTATCTACATGATGTCTAGGCCAAGTTCGAACATGGGCCTTGCTGGGTCAAAAACTAGGTCACTGGGTCACTTAGTGTGTTTTAAACATTCAGCATGTTGTCTACTCTCTAATTCAAGTAGTTTTCATCCGATCTTCACAAAACTTGGTCAGAAGTTGTATCTAGATGATCTGAAATCCAAGTTCGAACATGGGCCATGCCAGATCAAAAACTAGGTCACAGGGTCACTTAGTAAGTTTTACACATTGAGCATGGTGTCCGCTCTCTATTTCAAGTAGTTTAAATCCGATCTTCACCACACTTGGTCAGAAGTTGTAAGTAGATGATGTGTAGGTCAAGTTCGAACATGGGCCATGCCGGTTCAAAAACTAGGTCACGGGTCACTTAGTGTGTTTTAAACCTCACCATGTTGTCCACTCTCTAATTCAAGTAGTTTTTATCCAATCTTCACCAAAATTGGTGAGAAGTTGTATCTTGATAATGTCTAGGGCAAGTTTGAATATGGGTCATGCCGGGTAAAAAACAAGGTCACGGGGTCACAAAGTGCGTTTTACACATTGAGCATGGTGTCCGCTCTCTATTTCAAGTAGTTTTCATCCAATCTTCACCACACTTGGTCAGAAGTTGTAACTAGATGATGTGTAGGTCAAGTTCGAACATGGGCCTTGCCGGGTCAAAAACTAGGTCACGGGGTCACTTAGTGTGTTTTAAACCTCACCATGTTGTCCAATCTCTAATTCAAGTAGTTTTTATCCAATCTTCACCAAAATTGGTCAGAAGTTGTATCTTGATAATGTCTAGGACAAGTTTGAATATGGGTCATGCCGGGTCAAAAACAAGGTCATGGGGTCACTTAGTGCGTTTTAAACATCACAATGTTGTCCGCTCTCTAGTTCAAGTAGTTTTCATCCAATCTTCACCAAACTTGGTCAGAAGTTGTATCTAGATGATGTCTAGGTCAAGTTTGAATATGGGTCATGCCGGGTCATAAACTAGGTCACGGGGTATCTTAGTGCGTTTTAAACCTCACCATGTTGTCTGCTCTCTAATTCAAGTAGTTTTCATCCAATCCTCACCAAACTTGGTCACAAGTGTTATCTAAATGATCTCTAGGACAAGTTTGAACATGGGCCATTCCGGGCCTAAAACTAGGTCACGGGGTCACTTAGTGCGTTTTTTAACATTCAGCATGGTGTCCGCTCTCTAGGGTCTAGTAATGATGATACCGCATATAATAGTATGTGTTTTTACCATCAATACTTATAAAAATTGGGCTATTCTCCTCCTTCTCTCTCTTTCCAACACAAACAACATACATATAGTAATAATAATAATAACAATAGTAACAATAATAATAATAATAATATTAATATAACTTCATCATAATAGTTTAAATAACATATACCAATTATATTAAATTCAAACAGATTCAAGTAGTAATATTCCTTCTTGTTTCATATGCTTTGTTTACATTCCAAAAGTGCAAAAGAGCAGACGCAATCATTATGATTGGTTATCTCTGTCACGTCCGTGCAAGAGCAGACGCCATCTCAAGGTCGTTCTTTGTGTGAAATTTTTACCCCAAAACGGATTGACCTACATGCTTTTGCGCGGACGTGACAGAGATAACCAATCAGAGCCATGCTTTTAAATACAGTTAACCAATTAAAACACCGCTTTCTTACAGCTTTAGGCAAGGCATTGATTATTAATTTTATTGAGTACTGCGTTTTTAACGCTTCTCGAATAAGTATAGATATTTTTAAACCAATAGATTTTTATTAAGGCACCGCACCAACACTGCAGAGTTTTCTATTTATATCAATGGTACAGCCCAGTTAAATCGGGCTGTCCATTTTATGGCCGTTTTCGACCTTTTTATGCAGAGTTTTATGTTAAGCAGTGTGCTCGGGCAATTGTTTATTAACCGAAGTCCCGAGGGTAAACAACCCAATTAGTGAGTCAGTCAGTCCACTCTCTAATTCAAGTACTTTACATCCGAGATTCACCAAACTTGGTCAGAAGTTTTATGGAGATGATCTTAAGGCCAAGTTAGAACATGGGCCTTTCTGGGTCAAAAACTAGGTCAAGGGGTCATTTAGTGCGTTTTAAAAATTGAGCATGGTGTCCGCTGTTTTTTGTGAAGACGACATGTGTCAATGCGGCATGTGGGGGTATTCGTCACGTCTGTGACAAAGCTCTAGTTGTTGTCTTCCATGTGTGTGTTTTATTGTTAATTAAATTAGAAAAAGTAAATAAAAGCTTCAGACAAATATGAATATTGTAGTGGTGAATATATTTTCTTTCGTATTCTGGCAAGAATACTACCGAGCTATCATCTTATGTGTTCATTTTTTGCCCATTTAAAGAGGCATAGTAATATGTATATGATTTGTAGTGCTGTAAAATTATTATTATTTGTAGGACATTATTTTGTTGATTTCATGGGTTGACCAATTTACTTATATAATACAAACACACTGTAAAATGAAGGACTCATATTCCTCTTTTTTTTCCTAAAGTCAAAAATCCACAAATGTACATTTTTATGAATAAGTCTTTTTTTTAAACCACAACATTGCATGCTGCAGATATAAATGATTCAACAGTTTTTTATTTCATATTCTGACATACACATAGTGACAAGAAATTATCTTTCTTGCATATGCAAACTTTTCTGTCCGCCCTTGCAGGCAGAGTTACAAAAGCAGCGTCAGAGGCTGACAGAGGACAACTCTACTTTGAGCGCAGAGAATGACAAGCTTCAGGGGCGCTGCGAGGACTTGCGCTCAGAACTCAAGGACCACGAGGAGGCACTGACCCAGTACACGCTGCAGCAGAACCTGCACCAGCAGAAACTGAGCAGCGACATCAACATGCTGAGGGACAGCCTCGATAAAGAGCACCTGGCCAGGGAGAAGAATGAGGCAGAGGTGAGGCAGAGACTGTGGATGTACTGTTGAATACTTGTGTGGCGGTCTGACTTTGCCATATTTTGTGATTAAAAGCCTGAATTTTAGATTTACATAATAATTCTTAGTTAATAAATGTGGATTATACATTTATGAAAATTAAAAAAAAATATGAATTAAAATCTGAGCAAATTTGCTCCGTAAAAAAAAATCGCAAAATGAATTCATCTGTCCATCCGTCCATCTGAAAACTTTAACATTTGCCATAACTTTTGCAATATTGATGATAGCAACTTTATATTTGGCATGATTGTGTATCTCATGGAGCTGCACATTTTGAGTGGTGAAAGGTCAAGGTCATCCTTCAAAGTCAAAGGTCAAAAAACAAATCCAAGGGAAGTAACAAGCTTTAAAGGGACATAATGTCTTTTTATCATTTGGCAGGTACAAATCATTTTTACAAGGGAAGTAATATTTTTTAAAGGGATAAAATAAAAAACAAAAATATTTAAATCAAAGTGGTGCAGTAGGTGCATATACTTTTACTTTTTTCTGATGTTTAGTTTGAATCTTCTACTTAGCTTCATTTAATCTTTGTTTATTAGCTTGGCTGTTTTCGGAGGTATTGTCATAGCCAGCTCGTCGTCCGACGTCCACCATAGGCGTCGTGCTAAAACCTTAACATTGGCTCTAAAATCTAAAGTTCTTCCACCTACAACTTTGAAACTTTATATGTAGATGCACCTTGATGAGTTCTACATGCCACACCCATTTTGGGGTCACTAGGTCAAAGGTCAAGGTCACTGTGACCTCCAATATAAACTTTAACATAAACCTCTACATTCGCTTTTAAATCAAAGTGCTTCCACCTACAACTTTGAAACTTCATATGTACATGCATTTGATTAGTTCTACACGCCACACCCATTTTGGGTCACTTGGTCAAAGGTCAAGGTCACTGTGACCTTAAAAAAAAAAATCTGACAAGCTTTCGCAGCCGAGCGTGGCACCTGTTATGCGGTGCTCTTGTTTTTGTATTTAGCTTTGTTTCTAATGGATGAAGCACTTTTTCCTTCATTTATTATGTTTGAGAATTTTCCTAGCATTTAAATAATAATATAAACATCAATTTAAAAAAAATACGCTTGCACAAACAGAAAAATACTCTATTAAAGACTTGTTCTGGGAATACTTGTCTTAACTAATATATGTGCATTAAGTGATGTCTCGGATTAGCTTGCGAAGTCCAAACAAGCTTATAAGGGGTAACACTTTCCACATAAATTATATAAATTTCTTATTGAAAATACAGTAATGGCAAAGTATCATCCCCGATTAGCCTGTGCAGACTGCACAGTTTAATCTGGGACAACACTTTATGCTCATGCATTAAGCCCAAATTTCACACAACATGTGATGAAACCTTTCAGTTGGACTCCCTGAGGAGCCGTCTGCAGACAACAAGCTCCCAGCTCGAGAAGTCACAGCAGACGCGTAACGAGATTGAAAAGCGTCTCCATAGCGACCGGGATGAGTGGGCCCGACAACTGGAGCGCAAGGAGGCGGAGTTATCCAGCATGAAGGACAAGGTGCAGGCTCACATACACGCCCTCAACTCCCTGGAGACCAAACTGAACTCTGTGGAGAATGAGGTATATAATGTGCTTACTTTTATGACTTGGGTGTTTTTTGGTAGCCAATTTGGTCAGAAATAGTACCTCTCTCATAAAGCACTTAAGTGAATCTATTTAAAACAGTAACGTATAAATTCACAACCGCCATGCAATGCTTTTTCTTATATTGGACTGCTTAAGGGAATATTGGATAACTGGTGTTTATGTGGGCTTATAGCACATGTTTATCGTGTGATGTTGTATTCCACATGAGGTCAGGGATGAAATAAGCTGAGGCACGCAGCCTTTGGCCCCTAAAATTTTAGGTGAACCTCTGAATTTTCTGTCTACACTAATTTCTTCATAACAAAAGGTATTGTTAAAAACAAGAGTGGGCAAACGTGGCCAAAATGTTTGTTTTTACCCCGGCTTTTGTGTATGAATTATCATCCACCACTTAAATGTTTGTTGCTAATCCCGTGTGATGGTTGCTCACACTGGTTACCATGTTTTGTCACACTGTTTACCATGGTTACCATGATGCTGACACTGGTTACGATGGTTGCTCACACTGGTTGCCATGATGCTGACACTGGTTGCCATGATGCTGACACTGGTTACGATGGTTGCTCACACTGGTTACTGTTGTTACAGCTGCAGATCTCCAACACATCTTTACTGGAGCGAACCAACCAGTATCACCAGGCACAGCGAGAGATGCAACACTACAAGACCGTCCATGACAACCACGATGTGAACATGAGACATGAGAAGGTATGTGACACTTGGTGTGTGAGTGTAGTGAAGTTATAAGCCTGGCTTAGTTTCATTGAGTAGTGAAGATCTTGTTTATTAAGTCTTGCTTAGTTTCATAGTGTAGTGAGGTCTAGGTAATAAAGCCCTGCTTAGTTTCATATTGTAGTTAGGTCTAGGTAATTAAGCCTTGCTTAGTTTATTAGTGTAGTTAAGTTCATGGTAATTTATTTGCTAAGTTTCATAGTGTAGTGAAGTGCTTTGTAATTTTGTCTTGCTTAGTTTCTACTGTGTAGTGAGGTCTAGGTAATTAAGCCTTGCTTAGTTTATTAGTGTAGTTAAGTTCATGGTAATTTATTTGCTTAGTTTCATAGTGTAGTGAAGTGCTTTGTTATTTTGTCTTGCTTAGTTTCTACTGTGTAGTGAACTTCTAATTAATTAAGCCTCACTTACTTCCATAGTGCAGTGATGTTCATTGTTATGAAGCCTGTTGTAGTTTCATAGAGCAGTTCTTGGAAATTATGGTTGGTTTAGTTTCATAGTGTAGCTTGTTTACCTTAATAGTGTATGAAGTTCTTTGTAAGTGAGCTTGCATACCTAAAATAGTGTTGTGAAGTTCTTTGTAAGTGAGCTTGTTTATCTTAATTGTGTTGTGAAGTTAATTGTAAGTGATCTTGTATACCTTAATAGTGTTGTGAAGTTCTTTGTAAGTGAGCTTGTTTACCACAATAGTGTTGTGAAGGTCTAAGTAAGTGAGCTTGTATACCTTAATAGTGTATTGAAGTTCTTTGTAAGTGAGCTTGTATATTTCACGTCATTTGCACGTCATTTCATTTTGTTCCTAAGTCAAGAATTCTGGTTGATATGGCAACAAATAAACTACAAATATTGCTGAAAATGGTGGATCCTGCGTAGGTAGAGGACTTTTATTGCTTGGCAATAGTCTTGTTAATAAATAAATTATCTTAAAACTTAAAATTGTTTTCCTCTGCATCAAAGATTTCTGTAATACTTCCCCTGATACAAAATTCTTTTAAAATAAGGTTTCCAAGATGCTTGAATACATTGAGGTAATTAATAACTGATTCTGATCAATGAAGCCCCAGCAGTGTTTGGAAAGTACAGTCCAACCTGCCCGAGCGACTGCCTGTTAATAGCGACCAACAGTCAATAACGACCACACTGATTTCCTCCCGAACGATTTCACTTTATATTGAACCTGCGAATAAAGCCCACCTGTGAACATGGACCAACGACCACCCTTTTACATTCCCAAATCTCCATTTTGATAGCTTACAACAACCACTGCAATCATAAAAATCAACGATTTCGCAACTTTCAAAAACAAAATGGCCACCAGGACGCTGCGTAGTCACATGATACATATCTTACCAGTGGACTCGTCGGTCGCTATGGAGGTATTGGCAAGTGGCAGTTTATTGCACTCGATAGCAGTTGTTTGTTTATTTAACATGCATTGCTAATTGGTAGTCGCCTGCTTCTTTTATGCATTTGACAGTTTGTCAAAAGTGTAAAAATTTGCCTTTGTATTTAAGTGACTCGCGATTAATGTACTAATTGCCGAAAATATCAAAGACAAATTTGGGGCTTTCATAAACTCATTTAGGAAATTAACGGTTTCATATCATTTACGATGCCTATTAAAGATAAACATTTTGAAAGTCATTATCTTCTTAAATTTCTCCGTAATAAGACGTTCATAGATTGAACAGAAAATTGGCAGTTAACCATCATGGCTTCCAAACGTAAGTTCTTGACGTTGGAAGAACGTGTTAAGGTCATTAGTTTGTTAGGTAAAGGACACAGTCGTAGACGAGTGACTTGTGATCTTGGTGTAGGAAACACTCAAATTCAGAGCATTTTAAAGCGTAAACATGAGATTATGGACGAATTCGAGGAGAACCGCTGAGAGCAGCTGAGTGCCTTCAGAAGCTGCGCTCGTTTGCAGTTGCAGTTTGCTGAACTCAATCATGGAAGCACAGGATGTGTTTATCAAATAAAGGATGGACTCTAGTGTCAAGCAGAGAAAAATAAGTGATTTTTTAAGTGAGTGTTTCGATTGTGTGTGTGTCTTGAGTGGAGGGAGACGGGGGTCGTAGTGCTTATTGTGTTTTGTTGTTACTACTGGTACGTTGAGTATCTGTCTGGAATCTTATTCTTGGATGTTTTCAGTCTAATTTAAATATCAGATGTCATTTATTGTCCATTATTGTCAACTTTACTGATTGTTAGTAGTGATTCATGTATTTCATGTATAAATGTTTGCTATGTTATGTGTATTTTGTACTTTGTTCTTTGTAGAATTACATGTACATGTACGTATACATGTATGTCAATAGTTATTTATACAGTATATGATTAATTAAATAAATAATAAAAACATAAGGGAATAGAAATACAACATGTAATAAATATACAAATGTAAAACAAAACTGTTTTCAATCCTTTATATCATTATACATGCATAAGTATTCAAACATTTAAACAATAGAGCACAAACATAGATAAGGTACCTGTTAAAATACTACTAGCATATTTTGCAAAGTTTCGATCGACCCTGCGAATAAAGACCTACTGTGAACAAAGACCACAACGACCAAATCCCTTGAGTGGTCTTTATTGACAGGTTGGACTGTAGATTACCCATGCCTGAGTGGTATTCTGACAGCTGTTACCACAAACACAAACACAATTTCTACATTGACTGAACAGATTCATGATTTCACTTTATCTTCCATTTGAGGATGTGACAAATGTACTGGTAATTTTGATTAAATATTAGCTCTGAATAACTATGAATAAACAAACATATAACTCTCTTGATGTTTTGATGATATTGAATTATTAAGAAAAAGTTTTTATTGAACAAAAATGTGTGTAGTGTTTTTATTCAATTGTGTGTGTTTTTTCTTGCCTGTAAGTAAAACATTTCATGGCATATTTTGTTATAAATTAATAAATATAAAGATATCTTAAATGCAATGGTCGGATATATTGTAGCCGATATTTATATGTTAATCTGTTAACAATCTGAACCAAAATAAAGGCTTTATCAAGAAGTGCAATTCATAATAGCAGATAACAAAATGTTTATTATGCTACTTGCTTTTTTTTCCATTCCCTATAAGCATACTAGCAGAACAACTTTTTTCAGCAAACAATATTGTCAACATACAACAAAGATGAAATGGATTTTTTTTCTATTATTAGAACAATCATCTGTACAGAAACATCCTGTCAGAAAAAACAATTATGCGAGTGTATATTATAAAATATTACACCTCAGAGATAATTGGTCCTTCTATATCTATATGACCGGTTTCAGTCTGTAAAATGCAATAGAGAAACTCAGAGTATATGGACCGGTCACTATTTTTTGTATATGAACCGTTCGGGTTACAAATTACTAAATGTGCACTGGATTGAAGCATTTTATTGAACAGCATTGACACTATTTCAGCTTTAACAAGAGTTTTAAAAAAGCTTAATTTAGAATAAACGACACACTTACCTCAATGCCAACATTAATCCAATGTTTATAACAATAAAGTCGAAACGATATTCACTTCCATTTTCTATTATTCCATCCCTTCATCGCAACTTATTTTAAATCACACTATTTTATTATATTCCTATCAAAGTTTACATTATGTATGATAACCACACAATCGGAAATACATTTTGCATTCGTTCGATGCCTTAAACAAATAACTAATTGTTAAAAAAACACCAAGTCCGACATCCAGAGAATTTAGCTCCAACTGAAATGTTTCGTCAGAGAAACTACGTCACACGATATATACGTCATCGTTTACGCATTCAGTTGCATACAGAATAAAAGTACGGCAAGCCGGTACAACACTGTACAATGATACAGGGGACACACTTCGGTGTAATATAAGCAATAGTAAACTCCACTTTGGTCCCAATGGCATTATAGTGACCAGCCAGGCAGCCAAAAACTGTATATGGACCTCAGCCTACGGCTTCGGTCCATATACGGTTTGTGGCTGCATAGCTGGTCACTATAATGCCATAGGGACCTCAGTGGTGTTTACTATTTCTTAAATATTACGCTAGTTGATTTTTTCTAGAGTATCAGTCATGTTGCTTGCGTTTTTGTGCATCCCAATAAAGGCTTTGCCTCTCTTGTGGTATGTAACAACACAAGCTACTGGACCTATAATACCCAATTTACTAGCGTACAGTTCTGTATGTATTATGTATGACACATTGACCGGACTTTTATGGACTTTTTTGAACATAAACTAAGCCTTCCAATTGTTTGTGGGCATGAGCAAAGATACAACTGTTATAATGACATGAATATGATAAAGTGACTGAAATGTTTTATTCATAGGAGATGAACAACAAGCTGCAAGCCAAAGTGGAGTCACTTCAAGACAGGTATCAATTCTATATGAACATTATATGAGAAAGTTTTGCTTCTAAACATATATAAATTTAGCAGTTGATTCTAAGACATATAAATAGAAAAACAGATAAGAAAAATCTTAGAAGAATAAACAGACCATCTGTGCTTTGATATATAAATTAAAAAAGAGACATTTGAAATAAACGGGCATTATTGTTCATATCAATTTGTGTTTGACGAATGTCTACTGTTCAATTGTGAATCACCACTTATATATACATGTAATATGTATAAAATGAGACATATCTACTGGTCAGTGTTATAACGAGCCCTTCTTTCCCTTACTGCAGACTGTCCAGGTCTTCAGCACGAGAACCTGACCTTGAAGCAGCAGGTGGACACGGCGCAGCACCTTGCCAGCGACCGCGCAGGCTACGACCTCCAGGAGAAACTAAACGCTATGATAGCCTCTCTCAAGGCGGACCATGACAAGGTAAGATTGAGTGAACTGTGAACTTGAACCTTCATGTGCCTAAAGTGTCGTCACAGATAAACCTGTGTATTCACTACGCTCATGCCTAAAGTGTCGTCACAGATAAACCTGTGTATTCACGTTACGCTCATGCCTAAAGTGTCGTCACAGATAAACCTGTGTAATCACGTTACGCTCATGCCTAAAGTGTCGTCACAGATAAACCTGTGTATTCACGTAACGCTCATGCCTAAAGTGTCGTCACAGATAAACCTGTGTATTCACGTTACGCTCCTGCATAAAGTGTCGTCACAGATAAACCTGTGTTATCACGTTACGCTCATGCCTAAAGTGTCGTCACAGATAAACCTGTGTATTCACGTAACGCTCATGCCTAAAGTGTCGTCACAGATAAACCTGTGTATTCACGTTACGCTCCTGCATAAAGTGTCGTCACAGATAAACCTGTGTATTCACTTTACGCTCATGCCTAAAGTGTCGTCACAGATAAACCTGTGTATTCACGTAACTCTCATGCCTAAAGTGTCGTCACAGATAAACCTGTGTATTCACGTTACGCTCATGCCTAAAGTGTCGTCACAGATAAACCTGTGTATTCACGTTACGCTCATGCCTAAAGTGTCTTCACAGATAAACCTGTGTATTCACGTTACGCTCATGCCTAAAGACAGTGTCGTCACAGATAAACCTGTGTATTCACGTTACGCTCATGCCTAAAGTGTCATCACAGATAAACCTGTGTATTCACGTTACGCTCATGCCTAAAGTGTTGTCACAGATAAACCTGTGTATTCACGTTACGCTCATGCCTAAAGTGTCGTCACAGATAAACCTGTGTATTCACGTTATGCTCATGCCTAAAGTGCCGTCACAGATAAACCTGTGTATTCATGTTACGCTCATGCCTAAAGTGTCGTCACAGATAAACCTGTGTATTCACGTAACGCTCATGCCTAAAGTGTCGTCACAGATAAACCTGTGTATTCACGTTACGCTCATGGCCTAAAGTGTCGTACACAGATAAACCTGTGTATTCACGTAACGCTCATTGCCTAAAGTGTCGTCACGATAAACCTGTGTATTCACGTTACGCTCATGCCTAAAGTGTCGTCACAGAATAAAACTGTGTATTCACGTAACGCTCATGCCTAAAGTGTCATCACAGATAAACCTGTGTATTCACGTAACGCTCATTGCATTAGCCCGTTTTCCCCAGAGTAAGGCTCACTTATTTTCTAAAAGAGGGATTGCAAGGAACTTTATGCATTGATACCCGTGTTTGTGTGTTATTGGTTAGAAGTTGTCTTACCGGTATGTTTTGATGGCATTAATCAGACATGAAAAGTGCAGTCCGCACAGGCTTATCAGGGTCGACACTTTCCGCCTAAATTGGATTTTGCTAGAGAAGACACTTCATTTAAACGAAAAAATGTCATAAAAGCGGAAAGGTCATCCCAGATTAGCCTGTGAGGATTGCACAGGCTAATCTGGGGACCACTCAAAGTGGTGTTAACTATTTCTACTTTTATTCTGCAAGTGCATTCAATGTAATTTTGATAGTTGAATAATTTTGAAAGCTTTGGAACAATTGCTTGAAAATTTTTACCAATGTAAGAAGTACACCAATCGGCAATGTTTCCCTAACTTCATAGAGAATGTCAAGCTCAATTGGTGACCCAGCTTCAGTTTCAAAAATCTTATTAATAGAATCATGCCTCCTATAATTAATATACGCAAAGAAAAATATATACATCAAGCATAATATAACTCATAGTTCCTAACTTATTAGTTAGTGCCTAAATTTCCATTTTTCAGGCGCGTGCCAATTTAGAGGAGAAGAACAACAGCCTTCAGGACACGATCACCCGACTACGAGAGGAGATTCGCAACTCTGAAAATCGCCGTAGCAACCTTGAGCAGGATATACGGCGTCTAAATCAAGAACAGAATGAATTCGTTAGGAAGCTATCAATGGCCGAAGCATCTCTTGATGTCACTAATAAGGTAACAATTCACAGAAATACTGATATTAGGTAATAGGATTTTAACATTAAGAATACTTCTGTTTATTTGTTTTAAGTGATTTAAGATGAAATGTATTTTTATGTCCCCCACCCTCTATAGTGGGGGGCATATTGTTTTTGCCCTGTCTGTTGGTCTGTACGTTGGTCTGTTTGCTCCAACTTTAACAGTTGCAATAATTTTTTCAATATTCAAGATAGCAACTTGATATTTGGCATGCATGTGTATCTCATGGAGCTGCACATTTTGAGTGGTAAAAGGTCAAGGTCATTCTTCAAGGTCAGAGGTCAAATATATGTGGCCAAAATCGCTCATTTTATGAATACTTTTTCAATATTGAAGATAGCAACTTGATATTTGGCATGCATGTGTATCTCATGGAGCTGCACATTTTGAGTGGTGAAAGGTCACGGTCAAGGTCATCCTTCAAGGTCAGAGGTCAAATATATGTGGCCAAAATCGCTCATTTTATGAATACTTTGACAATATTGAAGATACCAACTTGATATTTGGCATGCATGTGTATCTCATGGAGCCGCACATTTTGAGTGGTGAAAGGTCAAGGTCATTCTTCAAGGTCAAAGGTAAAGTATATGTGGCCAAAATCGCTCATTTTATGAATACTTTGGCAATATTGAAGATACCAACTTGATATTTGGCATGCATGTGTATCTCATGGAGTTACACATTTTGAGTGGTGAAAGGTCAAGGTCATCCTTCAAGGTCAAATGTCAAACAAAAACAAAAAAATTCAAAGCGGCGCAGAAGGGGACATATTGTTTCTGACAAACACATATCTTGTTAGATTCAAAATATTTTCCTCCATTTAAATAATCTTAACATTGAACTCAAATATAGTGAGCCAATACAGAGCTACAAACTTTCTTTGTCACTCTGCACAGGCTAATCAGGGACAACACTTTCTGCTTTTATTGTATTTTTCATTTAAAGGAATACTCTTCTTGAGGAAAATCATTTTTAGGCAGAAAATGTCATCCCTGATTAGCCTGTGCAGACAGGCTTATCTAGGGAGCCACTTTATGCACATGCATTTAACCCTGTTTAATCATTTTTTATTTCATCTCTCATGTTGGTAAAAAAGCTCTTCCTTGCCAATGTTTACTCTAATTTAAGTGCTGTATGACAATAAATAAGGTCTGACCTTGACCTCTCTCCCCTGCAGTCACGAGAACACCTAGAGCAGGAACGTGCGGCCTTAAAGATCGAGATAGAGAAGCTGCAGGCGCGCTACAACACAGCACAGGAGAAGACCATCGAGGCTCAAACGCGGATGGGTGAGCTGGTGGACAGACTGGACCGCACAGAGCAGAGCAGACTGATTTCCAGTCAACAGCTGGCCGATACCTCTGCCACCATGCACGCCTTTAACAGCTCCAAGGTAGCCATGAGCCCGCACAAACATTTGCCTTTATAATTTTTGAAACTTTATGTTTTTTGCTACTTAAATGTCTCAAATTGGGTAAACTACTAGTAGTATACTTTCAATTTATTAATTATTTTTTTTAATTGCTTTTTTCAAAGAATTTTAAGATTTGATTTTTAATTCTCTGTCTGTGATCTGCGCATGCAAAGTCAAACATTGCATAAGACTTGCAGACAAAGATTCATTAAATTAGCCGCATCAATAGGTCTTATGCCGTTTGCAGTCAATGAAGCTCCTGACAAGCCTGAGCATCTGCATAGTCTGGTCAGGAGCTACCCTCAGGTTTTTTTTTCCTTCTTTGTGACCCGCCGAAAATCCGCCCTTTCCCCTTCGATTTTTTGTTCCCCTCAGCTGGTAAATTTTCCCCTAGATTTCATTTTCCCCTCCAAAAAAATTTTTTTTTTTTTTTTTTTTTAACCTTTAAATTTATAAGTTAACCTGATCCAGTGTAGAAAATAAAAAAATAATGCATAATTAAATTTTCTGTTTCCTTGAATTTGTTTTAAAAACAGTAAAATATGCTTAATTTATTATTTAAGTCTTTCCTTATTTTCCCCCAAAATCCGGCGTTTCGTGTGATTTTTTCCCCCAAAATCCGGCGTTTCGCACGATTTTTTTCCCCTCAAAAAAGGCCAGGCCCTTTCCGCAAAATCAGATAAAAACCCCTGACCCTGCTGGCTAATGAGAACATAAAACCTTGCAGGCCAGTTCTAAATGAAGTATTGTAATGTCAAAATAATCATGTAACATATGTCAGTATATCTGATAACAGTTACCACAGCCACTTTGATGACATGTATTCAGGCTGAGCTGGAGGAGAACTACCAGAAGCTTCAGGTGGATAACGTGAGACTGGACGCGGAGTTGAAACACGAGAAACAGAAGACAGACATGCTACAGAGGGACCTGGCCGACTCACAGAAGGTAGCGGGCAGTAAGAGAGACTGGGGGGAGGGGGGGGTACCAGTCAGTAATAAATAACTGGCTGACTCACAGAAGGTAGGGGGCAGTTAGAGAGACTGGGGGGAGGGGGGGGGGGGGGGTACCAGTCAGTAATAAATGAACTGGCTGACTCACAGAAGGTAGGGGCAGTTATACCATTCAGTGAGCCTTGTTCTGGGAAAACTGGGCCTCTTTCATGTGCGGAAAGTGTCCTCCCTGATTAGCCTGTGCCTGCTGCACAGTCTTATCAGGGACCACTCTTTCCCCCTTAGACTGAATTTCTGTTAAGAAGTGACTTCCTTGGAACAAAAAATAACATTAAAGGGGAAAGTGTCGACCAAGATTAGCCTGTGCAGACTGAAAAGACTAATCTGGGTCGACACATTGCGCACATACAGCAAGCCCTGGGTTTACCCAGAAATGGAGGTTCCAATCTTTTTATGTGTGTCAATCAAACGCATAATTCATTTTAATTATCAAATTAATAGGGTGTTTTATATCTGATCATTCCTCTCATATTACTTGTTTACTCACATTTTCCTGTCAGAAACATAATAAATAGAGGATATTTGTCGGATTCGATGGAATATCGATTTTATTTCATGAGTGATTACATCAAATAATATTTTCACGAGTGGTACAGCCACGAGCGAAAATATGTATTTTTTATGATCACGAGTGAATTAAAATCGATATTCCATCGAATCCAACAAATTTCTTTTTTTTTTTTTTTTACCGCTTATTTACATCGTAAAAGCGTTTAATAGGATAATTTCACTGCATTTATGACGTCATTTCGTTACAAAAATGACGTCATTCCACAGTAAAACAGTGAAAAATATCGCTGTTTAAAACAGTGAAATACCAGTTTTATTTCACTGTGTTTCTCTATAAACCACCGGAAAGCATAAAATAAAGTGTAATAATGAGTGGTGGCAGGTATGCAAATTAATTTATAATGTATGCATATGTATGTAATGTTTATGTACTAATAATCTATAATTATAAACTAATACTTTACAAAGCATTTCTGTGTATCCATTTCTACCAAATACCACAATTGAGACAAATGTAAAGACATGTGGCACCTGATCTCAGTAGTGATAGTAACCAAAGTTTAAATGATTGTAATGGTAATTGCTAATCCTGGATATATTCCAAATCTTTTTATTAAAATGGCATATTTAAAAAATGTCTTAGTCGAATTTTCAGATGTATTTACTTCTTTTATGAAATTAATATTCTGATAGGAAGAATTATTCAAACTTTTTGCACAGTTGTGAAAGCATTGCCAGGACAGTTATTGTGTCATTCGTGTTACTGGTGACATCTTTGTGTGTGTTTGTATGAATGTATGTATGTATGTATGTAACCAAATGTGAATACAGGTGCGGAGTAGCCTAGAGGCGCTGTGTTCTAACCTCAAGTCAACTAACGCACATCTGGAGGAAAAGCTAGGGGTAAAGTCCATTTACACTTCACTACCATTCTACTATCTTGTATTCATGAACCAAGTCTTTGACTTAAGAAGACTAAATTAGCCTGGTTATGGGAAAATTGGGCTAAATGCATGTGCGTAAAGTGTCTTCCCAGAAGAGCCTGTGCAGTCCGCACAGGCTAATCACAGATGTCACTTTACGCTTTTGTGGATAATTGTAATTTAAAGAAATCTCTTCTTAGCAAAAATCTAGTCTAGATGGAAAGTGTTGTCCATGAATATATAATAAAATATTAGATTTTCTTACATTATTTTTTGAGCATTTACATATCTTGACATAGTAAAACCAACCAGTTGGGGATTTTGTAGCTATGTACTTAAATATTCATTGTTACAGTGTTTTAATACACAGATTAATCTAAAAAATGTTAAAGTAAATAATTTATCAATGACATATTTATTTATTTTTCTGTCAAAGGTACTTCTGTAGTGTTTATGAATATATTATATTTTTTATTTTGCCATTTTTAGATCGTATATGTTATTTTCTTGATATATAAGTGTTTTGAGATTCTTTCATAAGGCATGGATAAGTTACACAAAATAGTGCATGTTTACAATACATCACTAACCGCTCATTCAGTTCTATGTGTTTAGACCAGTCACATGATTAAATCTAGTGATAGTTAATATGCGCACTCTTGCCTGTTATAATGTTTATATTGCATGTGAGCAGCTGTCTGGGAAAACGGGTATTAATTCATGTGCTTAAAGTGTCATCCCTGATTAGCCTATGGAGTCCGCACAGTCTTATCAGAGGTGTCGTCTTCTTTTTTTGTAGAATGTGTTGTTCAAAAGAAGTCTCTTCTTTACAAAAATCCAGTTAATGTGGAAAAAATTGTCCCTGATAAGCCCGTGCAAACTGCTCTGGCTAATCTGGGACAACACTTTACGCACATATGTTAAGCCCTGTTTTTCCTGAGCGCGCCTCATGTTTATTGATGTGTTTTGGTTGGTAGCCTGATCAGCTGAGAGAGGTCACGGCCAGTGTAAGTTTGCCACGTAGTATCTCAATGAATAACGAGTGTTCTGTGCCTGTAGTGTTCTGATGTAGCAAAGTTTTCAACATCTTGTTGTTGGAGTGTTCTATATTGCTTTTTTCCTGAAGTAATAATAATGTTTGCTGGACCTTTTATTTGAAAAAACTTACAAAATATTGTTTAAATGTATATTCTTAAAACTAAATTAATAACATCTGTTGATCATCTGAAATTCTAATTTCATGTTTTTTCCCACTTTTGGCTAGAAATGTCACATGATTAAAGCATTGCTATTACTTGATCTTTCCTGTTCAGTCAGAATGAACTACTTTTGCTGCATGCAGTGCTTTGATTGGATCTCTGTTCTGTGCATGAACACATCTTTGATTTTTTGTGCTTCCATTGCATGGCTGAAGTGCAGTTTTCTATTGTTTTCTGCTTATAGCTTGCCTTGCATTCGTTTGATGTAGATGATCTGTGTAGTTTGTCAAGTAAATAGATTTATCTTTTGGTAGCACTAGCTTTATGTTTCTAAACCTTTGCAAGTCAATACAGAACTTTTCGTAGACAAATCTTAATAAATGATTATACAGCAGTACATTTTCATTGTATATTATATTAAAAATATGTTATAAAACAATATTCAAATGGTGATATTTATCCAATTATTTGAACGGCTTTTGTTTTAAGTGATAGAAATGTTACAATCTAACTTCTATTCTAAAACTGAAATGATTGTGTACAATACAAAGCATATAGGTATGTTAGATCTGTATTGACTTGGTATAGTGCATGTTCTCGTAGAGTTTCCATGGGGACCATGGCATGGCGTTCCACCTGTCAATCATTCTATGTATTAACCTATCTCTGACTTCTGCCCCTCCCCTCAGGGTGAGGTAGCCAATCGTAGCGCTCTTGTCAGGGAAGCTGAGGACCACAAGGGTTTGTGGGAACAGGAAGTACTTTCACGATCAAAACTGGGCCTCAGGGTAAGCTCTCTTTTATTTCCGTTCAGTTCTGTTGGAGTTTTTTCACCTCAGTTACTTGTTCTTTTCCTCATAGCACTGGACCTTTCATTTTGTGATGCACTCTTCTTTGTTCGGTGATTTGTTGAAAAACAACAACGGATGCCTTTGTTTTTATTTTCTTTGTCACAACTGAGAAATATATTTAATTCCCATATCACAGATGTGATTTTTCCTCCTTTAAACTGATTTCCTCCCTTTAATATCTAACTTATTTTACAAATAGTTATACACTTTGCTGGATCTGTATACATATAGGATCTGGCACGAGTTGTCATCATACCATATTTTATTAAACGAGTTCAGGAATTTTGTTAGTAAGCGAGCCTTTGGCGAGCTTACTAACGAATTTTCTGGACGAGTTTAATAAAATATAGTATGATATGACAAAGAGTGTCAGATCTTTTTTATCACATGCTTTTAAATGTGCAAATTAAATAAATATTTACGCAAACATAATGATAAATCCGAATGTTGATTACATTTTGTGACATCATTTGACGTTTCAACGTCATTTCAGCAAAATAACAAAATGCAATTGGTCAATAAACAAAAACTTAGCCAATGAAAACGCTTAAAAATGTTGTATTACACATGTGTAATATAAAAAAAAATGTAATGGTTGTATTACATGGGAAACAGGGTATAACATATGATAAAAGTAAAGAGTTAAGTTGAACACTGTAAGGGGGGTAGAGCATTTTCCTCTCCTATGGTGGTACTTTAATCACACCCCTTCATAATCCTTTTTATTTATGTCAGTAAATAATAATAATATCCAACACACACATGCATTTGCAAAATGTTCTTCTCTTAAAACCTGTAACAGAAGCTATAAAATCTTTGTAAGTTGCACATTTTTGCTTTAACAATATGACACATGCCCTGACAATGTATTCAACACTTAATAACTGTGTTTTTAATATATTCATGTGTTCATTGTCTTATGTGTCTTATTAGTATTTTCAGAATGTTATTGGGATGGTTCAAGTGTCTATGTTTAAAAACTTATTTACTGCAGTGTATGTTTTATTTATGTGAGCCATGCTCTCTATGAAATTGGGGTTTAATGAATGTGCGTAAAGTATTGTCACAGATTAGCCTATGCAGTATGCACAGGCTAATTAGGGACAACACTTTCTGCTTTTGTGATATTTTTCGTTTCAAGAAAGTCTCTTCTTAGCAAAAATCAATTTTTTGCGGAAAGTGTCATCCCTGATTAGCCTTGCGGACTGCACAGGCTAATCTGGGATGACACTTTACTCACATGCATTAAATTCCTTTTTCATATAGTAAGGCCCATATAAAAAAACAGCAATGTGTATAAAGTCCTTGACCAAATTTGAAAGCATTTAATGTTTATGATTCAGTACTTGTTTACGAAAGACTTTTTTCTTTATTCCGTTATAAAAGGTGAAAAATAAGTATGGATCAAAAGGTCAACATGAACTGAAGAAGTTTAAATACACAAGATGTATTTTAATGTAATATGAAAGTAAATGAACAACACTTGAATAAATGTCAGGGTGTTATGGCTTGCACTGGCAGGTCTCAGTCTCAGGGTGTTATGGCTTGCATTGGCAGGTCTCAGTCTGTTAAGTATTGTTAGGTTAATCTTATAATACACAATGTCGACTGGGATTTAAATGTTCATTATAACCAGTTGTTAATAATGAGAACTATTTAATTGTTTCAAGTATTAATCATGTGTCCTAAAATGAATGGAATGTAAACTTTCATAAATGTGATCATTATTAAAATTACCCATTATTCAAATTGCACAACTCGAAAAAGTTAAATGCATATATATATTTATTGATACTTTCAACTTCTGAAGTGTGGGATAGCATAATTGAGGAAGTTAGAAAATGTGCATGCATGTTGTTTTTTTTAGAAACATGTATATTTTAATTTTATTTCATTATGACAACAATATGCTTGGTAAAATGTAACTGTTTAGGGTAAGATCTTTGAAGTAAATTAAGATGTTCATACTGATCAATTGGAACGTTTAATCAAGAAAAATAGATAAAAAATGGTGTTACTAACTTCAACTATAGAAGGGAAGCAAGAATAGAGAATAGCAGTAGAAAGTGGTCAAAATGACAGGCAAAATGGTTGCCATGGATGGGGAGGGTCAGATTGTTCAACAGAAAGTTGTTGCAATACATCTGGCAGTGCAAGACCTGGTGAGACAGCATGAACTTTATGTCTTACTATGTTGAGAGTCATATTGCTTATTATATTTATGATTTACCATGAACTAAAATACTGTAAATAATGTCTTATGGAACATGATTTACAAAATAAAAAACATAAACAATTAAATGTATGTTGTACAAATAAATTTATTATCTCCCTTTTATAACATTATCAATTTACCTTTTCTGGGAATCAAGTCCTCTGTCCAGTGTGCATTTACCCATGAAGGCATGAAGGCTGATGCAATGTCACATAATAATCATTTATTAGTCAGATGCAAAATACTTTTTGGTCATTCAATACTACTGTGTTTGTTTTTGTCAATATTTAATGGCCACACTTGCATTTACCTAAACATTCCTGATTAAATGATTAAAACATAAAATAATGTTCATCTCAAAATTTAATTCATCACCAATTCACTCTATAAGTTGAACCTTAGTAAATATATTTGTATTGAAAACACTTTTTATTATAAATTTTGAAGCATTTAAATTAGCAAAAGAACAACACTAATTTCCCAATTATAGTCAAATTACCTAGACTTTCTCCAATCCAAAGGGACCTGGCCCCATTCCGAAAATGGTGGGAAAAAACACTGATGTAAGAAAAAGTCTGCTTTAGCAAGTATTGATATTAAAGACCAAAAATATAATGATATCAATAAAAAAAATCATGATAAGTTGATGTACAGAATGAAATAAATAAAATACTTTTTCTGAAAATGACATTCGGTCGATCCTTCCATTGACAATATCAATGTCACATGATGACACATTTCTGTAATAACCCATAATTCCCTGTCCCATACAGATTGTCACTCTCATGTAATGCCCACTCCCTCCCTCTCTGGTACAGATTGCCCAGTTGGAGCGTCACAAGCAGGAGACAGCGACTCACCTGGAGGAGGAGAAGAGACGTACACGCAAGGCCCTGCAGGAGAAGAAACTGGCAGAGACTAAACTGGAGTCAGAGCAGGAAAAGTGAGTCAGCGAGCCAGGACCTTAAACTGTCCTTTTAATGGCTGAACTTTAATGCAAACATTTGAATTTTTATGCCTCCCTTCGAAGAAGAGGGAGTATATTGTTTTGCACATGTCGGTTGGTCCGTTGGTCGGTCGGTCCGTCCACCAGATGGTTTCCGGATGATAACTCAAGAACGCTTAGGCCTAGGATCATGAAATTTCATAGGTACATTGATCATGACTGGCAGATGACCCCTATTAATTTTCAGGTCACTAGGTCAAAGGTCGAGGTCACAGTGACTCGAAACAGTTAAATTGTTTCCTGATGATAACTCAAGAATAATTAGGCCTAGGATCATGAAACTTCATAGGTACATTGATCATGACTGGCAGATGACCTATAGTGATTTTCAGGTCACTAGGTCAAAGGTCAAGGTCCTACTGACAAAAAACGTATTCACACAATGGCTGCCACTACAACTGACAGCCCATATGGGGGGCATGCATGTTTTACAAACAGCCCTTGTTTAATTGGGATTTTCCATAGTTCTAAAATACAAATAGGACAATTTGTTGGTAATTTACCAGTATGGAAACCATATAACTTGAAGGAAAAATGAAATTTGTATGAGCCATCATCTACTTACTTACTTGTTTGCAATTTTAAGAAATAATCTTTGTTCTTACTCTGATTTATGTTTTGATTTTTGGTACTGGGCTAAAGTTCACAAAGATTGGTGCAAAACAAAGAAAACAATATATAAGTTCTCATTTTGAATTCTCCTTTTTTTAAAGACAAAGAGAAAAAATAATTGAATTGATTAGAAACGTATGTCACATGCATTTGTATTAAGAATATATTGGATGGCATAGTTTTAGCAGCATAGTTTTGTTTTTGAAATATTGTTAATCTGTTGATTTGAAATACATTTGAATCTTTCTTTTGGAAAATGGGGCTTAATACATATGCATAGTGTTGTCCCAGATTAGTGTAGTCCACACGGGCTTATCAGGGATTAAATGTTCAGACTAAACTGGAAAAATACCATAAAGGGGATAGTTTTATCCTGATTAGCCAGTGTGGATATGCATTTAAGCCCAATTTCCCTGAGTGAGGCTTATATGTGTGTTACTCTGATTCAGGTGTCAAAACCTACAGAAGGAGGTAGCCAATCTGAAGGCGTACCTCAAGGTTGCGAAGAAACGACTCAGGGTAGGTAACTGGTACTACTCTATGGACTGGGGCATGACCCAGCTGTTGGGGTGGGTTGGGTCGCAGTTTCAAGGGATTGGACTAGGAATTTAATCTTCTATGAGTCAGAAGAGAGGGCTTAATAAATAAGCATAGGATGTTTGGGAAAATATGGTATTACATGTACATAGTAGAGACATGAGCACAACTGGGCACCCCAGCATTCAGGTCCAACAGCAAGGGGATGGCATGTAAATGAAAAAAATCCGTATTCATAGTACAGTTTTATTATATTCAGACTGCATACTCAAGAGGTAGTTGTTTATATGCAGCCTGTTCTTATTCTTCTCTGTCCTCTGATTTACTGACTCTGATCTCACTTATGTTGACATTTTATTTTCATGAGCTGGGTCATGTGAAAATGTGTCTTATGACATATGCGGCCATATGAGCATTTGCGCAGTCTGGTCAGGAGCTAAGCTGCAGTCATTTTGGTCTCATGAGTGGACAAGGGAGCTCCTGACCAGACTGAGTGTGGATGTTATGGAGCTATGCTTTCAATATCATGCTTAAGACCTAGTTTTGAATGACGCGGATCATGCTTTCGTGGTAATGCTAAGTTCATTATTGGTTTGTCATATAATGCTGTAGACATGTTTGCATGGAATTGAATATGATAACACTCACAGATAAATAGTCACTGAATTAGCTATTGTTTGTTTTAACTGAAAATAAAGACAATTGTAATAATTGCTACCATGCTTCATTAGCGATTTAACAACTTTCCCACTACCTTGTTTTAGTAAGCAGATACAAGTTTTACAGTATAGGAATGATTGTTAGATTTATTTTAATTTTATTTTTATTGTTTTTTTTTGCAAGCTAAATAAATCTGTTGATAGACTTGCTTAGGACTGTGTTCTTTACTTCATGATACCAGAGTTATGCATGGAATGCAGTTCTGTTGTTTCCATGGTGACCATGTATGTTTTTATTTCCCAGGATCCCGACAGTGATGTATGTATCCCTAGACGTTGTTACAGTTTTATTTATCTCCGTTAGCTCGGTGGCCAGTTTTACTGACATGTTCTGCAGTTTAAATGGCCACGGGGTTTTATATTCTTTTTAGTTACTGTTTGGTTTTATATGGTCAGATTAAAGATTTGTATTTAGTTGGCAAACTTGGTATTTAGTTGTTGTGTTGTAAATGTGTTTATAGTAAACAAGTAGTCTTCTGCTATAATGGTTCTTACCAGTACTGCATATTTGTAATATTATTTTGAGGTTAATACTTACAAGTTTTGTATTGCTTATAAAAAGCGTATCTTTATAATTGTGTAGAAAGGCACGTACAGTTACTATGCATGTATTTACACCAACTTGTTCTCAAGTATTTCCTGTTTATAGTTTTGTCCTGTTTGGTAGTTTTTGTTCGAGCGTTTCTCTGTTTTTTGCTATTTGCTAACATGCTGCCCTGCCTTTGTTTGCCTTAGTTTGCATGCCTTAATAATGCCATTTACTTACATTTACAATCATAATTGATAGTATGCTAGTTATTTAAAACATTTTTTTTTTATTATTTCAGTATTGCATAAGCAAACATTATTTAATTTTTATGATGTAACTTAAGAATTCAAAAGGTGCTTTTTCAGATAAGGTTTTAGTTGTATGCCCCCTTTGAAAACGTCTGCATACAGCAGTTGCACTATCCGTCTGTTTTGTCTGTCCAAGACTTAGTGTCTGTATGTTTGTCTGAAAATTCTTGTCTCAGCCATAACATTGCAATATAGTATTTGATTTTAAATAACTGGGCTCAAAAGGAAACCATCAAAAGAAAACGTGTCATATATAATACTACTACTTCAAAGCTCAAGGTCACTCTTAAAGGTCAAAGGTGAAATTTAGCCACAAAACAGCTTGAAAATTCCTGTCTTAGTCATAATTTCGCCATTTATTGATGGACTTTAATATAACGTATTCCATCATTATGAAGACTACATCTTGCTTGTATTACTGTCTCCTTACCTCAAAAGGCAAGGCCACATTTAGAGGTCAAAAGTCCTATTAAGCCATAAAACAGTTTTAAAATTTCTGTCTCAACCGTATCTTTGCCAATTATTGATATATTTGAAATAGCTTGGCAAAAATGTTAACAATCGTAAGACAAGGAGTTGTTTGTAAAGCTTATCTCCCTACCTCAAAGGTCAAGGTTACACATCGAGGTCAAAGGTACAATTTGCCATAAAATACTTTTTCTTAACTTTGTCATTGATCATGAAATGTTTTAATAAAATACCACTTATGTCCATCATGAGAAGGTGAAGTTGTATGTGTATCATTCATCTCCCCACCTCAGAGGTCAAGGTAACATGTAGGGGTCAGAAGTCAAAGTTTACCATATAGCAACTTGTTTTTGACATTAATGGAGATTTGAGACAATTGTTAAAAACATCATGTTCTAAAGAAGTTATCATTAAGAATAATTGTATTAATTATTGCAAGGTGATTTGTCTTATGCAATAATACTTTTATAGTACATTAACTTTCTAAAACTAATCAGGGTTTCTTTATTAGACAGATTTTGAAATGTTCTTAATAACAAAACCAATTCATAGTAGCAATTGAAGTTTGAGTGTGAGCATTAACAAATATGCATGTATCTGACAAATATATCTGATATAGATATGTCAGGTAGATGGACCAGTTTTCACACTCTATCCTGGCTAGATAAGAGTTGTCTACCCTACTGTTTACCCTGCTTTCCTCCAATCTCAGGCTATGGACTCGAAAGACACAAAGATCTCGAGTCTTCACTCAGCGTTTGACAAGGAGAGACACGCCATGGAGGAGATGTTAGTCAGTGTTAAAGCTCAGGTATGCAGGTGCTTGCTGTGGTGTAGAGCAGGTGACACTAACATAGGTGATATAGAGCCTGTGACGTAGGGCGTTTTATAAAGTGTGTAGCTGAACGCACACTTCAACCAGTGTTACATGATATACATGGTGTGATTTAGATATGTATAGGTCAATTGTTTGAGAATGTCTTTATGCTTTAATAATAAGGAAGTATTTTAGTTGTTTCAATGTCTTTCAATGTCACACTGTTCCTTTCATGCTTGTATAATAACTTTTACAAATGACGTTTTTTTTAAACAAAAAAGACCTACAAATGTTTGTTTTTTTCCCTCTAATGGATAATAATCACAATGTTTAAAAAATTAACTCGACTTCACATCTTCAATTCACATGACCTAGTATATTCTAATCGTCTTCAATTTAACTGTCCTTTGTCAAATGAAGTGTCGGTTAAATTTATTCCGCAAACGCCAACCTTATAACTACTGTATTTCCTATTATCTAAAAAGAATTAGAAATAGAAAAAAAGTGAAAGCCTGAAGGGTCGTTTTGTATTTGGGATGTTCATATATTCTGGTTTACAAGGGAAGTTTTTTAAGAAAAATATGCTTGTGCGGAAAGTGTTGTCCCAGACCATGGATGACACATTCCGCAAAGACTGTATTTTCATTTAGAAATGACTCCCCTTAAACAAAGTCTTGCATCAAAGCAGAATTGTCGATTCACTACCCTCGTCTCTTAATTTATCACCCTCTTTGTACCCCCAATTTGCCTAGTATTCACTATGTCTATATCTTATTAATTACCCTCTATGTACCCCCAATATGCCTAGTATTCACTCCTGTCTATGTACTGCCATGTCTGCTCAGTTGGAGCACATGAAGATTCAGCTACAAGATGAGGTGGAGGAGAAGGAACGAATGAGTCAGAAGAACAATCAGCTGGAAACCGAGTTGAAAACATTGAAAAAACTGGAGCGCTCTGTAGACAAGATTGACCGTAGTAAACGTAAACTGGAAGAGGAGTTCAGATTGTACAAGGTACATTGCATCAGCCGGTGCAGGGGCCGTTGTTTACCACCTGTGCAGAGTATGCATGTTACCAGCATGGATGTTGGTTTGTTGTTGTGCATGGTTATAGTGCAGATACTTGTGCACACAAATTATTGTTCTGCTGTTGCGGAAGTTAACTGTTGACTGATTTCTTCACTACAGTTTTGTGTTCACTACACTGAAGTTTTGATGAATGGATGAATGACTTTACAGTTGATTGTTCCTTTCTTGATGTACTCATTTTGGTGCCTAGGGCTGTGATTTCCAACCAGTGATGGGAGCACGGTTACATGGCCAGAGATCTATCACCCTTGTTCTTCACAGAGTTCTTGTTGTTAAGCTTATCAATTTTTTTCAGAAAGTCCATAATAGAAGATGCATGTGTGCACATATGTTGTTTATTGGTGTTGATATTTGCTGGCCATGCACTTATTTGTCTCTTTATCATGCATGTGTTATCATATGATGCTGTAAAATAATTTCTGTTTCTAAAATACGTTTAACAATTTGTACACTCCTTTCAGAGCTAAAAATTTGATATGATTAGGCTTGGGAATATGGGTCCTAAGCCAAACATGGCAAGGGTAGCTTGAGACCAGCCTACGCTGCCAGCATATGGCATGAGACCCATTTTGGCACGACACTATTCATTTTAAATTACTATGTTTTCTTTTATAGCATGTTACATGCGAGCTTAATGTTCTTTCTCTATACACTACTTCATTAATGCATTGTAATCAATGAAATGACCAATATAAATGTTCATTACTTATATTATCTTAGACAGCTACAGCCATTTTTTCACATTTGTTAACAATAACTTTCATTGACAATCAGTTAATAATGATTTTTTTTTCTTTTGTAATTTTACTGTTTTTAATTTAGTTTCTTTTTATTCTTATTTGTCTATCTTTCTTTGACATGTTTTTTTATTATCCAGGAACCATGAGGAACTAATGTTTATGTGGTATCTCTATTCTAGATAGATGTAGTTAATATGAGTCGCGTTCTGAGAAAACTGGGCATAATGCATGTGCGTAAAGTGTCATCCATGATTAGCCTGTGCGGACTGCACAGGCTAATCTGGGATGACACTTTACGCACATGCATTATGCCCAGTTTTCTAAGAACGCAAGTCATATCTAGATTGAAGACAGAATAAGCATTGTTGGAAAACATTATAATTTATTTGAGCCGCACTCTGTGAAATAGGGGGTTTAATGCATGTGCTTAAAGTGTCGTCCCAGATTAGCCTGTGCAATCAGGGCTTATCAGGGATGACACTTTCCGCCAAAACTTGATTTTTGCTAAGAAGAGACTTTCTTGACACGAAAAATATCATACAAGCGGAAAGTATTGTCCCTGATTAGCCTGTGTGGACTGCACAGGCTAATCTGTGACGACACCTTACGGACATGCATTTAACCACTTTTTCACAGAGCACGGCCCATTTGTATATTAAGCCTACTGTAAGTATTGCATAGTTTCATGTGTACATTTAGATTTGATACTAAGCTCATTTGAGTTTTAAGTTTTAGTTATAAAAGATAATGGATTAAATAATGGATTGATAGTAATGCTTTATTGGACTTATTTTTGGAAACAGCATACTGGTAGTTGTGTTCTTTTTCAACATAGTTGTGTTCATTTTTTATGAAGAAAATAAAAATTAATATACCGGTAATATAAGCAATATTGAGTGGATTAAAAAAAGTTAACAGTGAGAAAAAATATCTCTACAAACATTGTGTTCTTTAAATTATATTGAAATTTGCTGAAAGTGGCAGTTTCCATGTTTATACATGTTTTTTGTGTTTTTATTTTCATCTAAATAGATGGAACATTTTTCTTAAAAAAAGGAATGAGAAAAACAGAAATTTGTACTATTTATCAAAACTGTATGTATGCCTTATGGTATTTTGATGGCAGAATATCAATAGTGGATTCATATTCCTATCCCCTTTTTGGCTTAAAAATGTAATGTGTTGGCCAGTTTTTGTTTTTTTCTGGAAAGAAGTTTTTTCTTGAAAATGTTGCACAGAAAATATTCTTTAAACACATAAAATAAGTAATTGGGTATAATTAAACTGGAAAAAAAAGAAAATGACAAACATTATTTCTCCAAGTAGCCATGTTAGCTCTAACATTTTCTTTGCTGACATATTTCCAGAACTCGGTGGAGGCAGGTTACACAGAGAAGTCGTCGGTGGAAGAGGCCAAGAAAGAGATCGAGGCTCGGTTCCGGCTTGAACTCAACCGCAAACTCGATGAGGTGAATAACTACTTGGAGGAGCAGGCTCGAACTCGACAGAAACTTGACCGAAGTCGCGAGGAGCAGGACAGCAAGCTGAGGAACGAGAACAAGAAAATGGAGGTAGGTCGCGGAGACAGTAGGGCCTTCATGTTGTTGTGTTCTCTCTGCGTATGTATATTTTTCTTTAAACTAGTTTTTAAACAGAAATTTGGTTTGGGATAAATTCTTTCATAAATTTAAATTTAACTAGACCTGCAGTGTCAGGTTTGGGTACCCTTTACACTGGTTGAAACTCAGAATACTTTGCAAGACTCTGATCCCAATTGTAATCAGTTAATCTTTATATTTGGTGTTTTGTTATAAAAGTAGCATATAAAATCAAGAATTTCTCCCGATATAGTTTCAAGAGTTTTATTGTTTGAAATAATACTGTAATTAGGGTGCTCCCAAAAATATGAAAGTATTAGAATATTGTTCTCCAACCCTCCAATACATGAGATAAGTTAGAGAAAAGGTGTAAAAAAAAATGGCTAAAAAATATCAACATTTAGGACTTGCACAACGCTTTTTATGCCCCCGGATCTAATGATAGGTATACCGGTATTGTTTTTGGCCTGTCTGTCTGTCATTCTGTCACTCTGTCCCAAAACTTTAACCTTGGTTAAAGTTTTGCGATAACTTTTGCAATAACTTTTGCAATATTGAAGATAGCAACTTGATATTTCACATGCACGTGTATCTCATTTAGCTGCACATTTTGAGTAGTGAAAGGTCAAGGTCATCCTTCCAGGTCAAATGCCAAATATGTGGCTTCAAAGCGACGCAATAGGGGGCATTGTGTTTATGACAAACACATTTCTTGTTTTATTTTTAATACACGCTGCATAATACTAAAGCCATTATATTTATATAAATAATTGTGTTAATTGATAAATCTATGCCTGGTTATAATTCTCTTTATTCTAGGAGGCATGTAAGGTATCTTTGGTTGCTGTTTGCTCGATTTTGCTATGCTTATAGAGTCCTGTTGACCTTATGGATTTTAGGCTCACAATTGCTAGATGGTTTCTATAGTAATGTATAAATGCTAGTTGCAGTGCACTTGTTATTATGTGATTCTTGATTTGTTTTACTTAGAACAAGTATACAAAATTGTATATATTTCTTTAGCAAATGTTATCAATTTGAATGATAAAGGAATACTACGTCTTTTTAAAGTCATGACAGTTGCTGACATTAGTCTAATGGGTTACTTTTAACACAGTTTACTTTCTTCTGTAGACATTTTAAACAGAAAATTTGCATTTCTCAATTAAGTGAAAAAGCAAGAGCTTTCTTTAAATTTTTGCAAAACTTCTTAACCCTTTCCCACTCAGAAGCAATGTGAAAATGGCAGTCTGTTCATGTTTTATGCTGTTTGCTGCTCGCCAGTATCTAAGGGTTGGACATGAAGCCTTTAAAACTTGAATCCAGTAAAAAAAGTTGTTTAATTAAATTTAACTTTCTAAGGGACTACAAATGTGTCAAAATACGTATCTAAGTGGTTAATGGTTAATAATACTCCTTTGTACTCAATGACTACCCACTGTACACCTAGCAACCCAGAGGTCAGGGCTTTGATCCCTGTCATGGTTGAATTCTTAAATTCTCCCCACAGATACCAAGTACTGGTTCTACTCAAGAAAACGTATCGATAGCATCTCAATTAGCATTAGGCTTTTGAGGCAATGAAGATAAATAAAATGTGTTTTGCACTAAATAAATACTTGGGAATTGAGTCACATTTGGGAAAACCACATGAGCTTGCTCAGTCTCTGCAGGCTTATAAGGGATGACACTTTCCACATTTTGATGGAATTTCAAAAATTCAGTCTTTACAGAAAGTGTCCTCCCTGATAGTTGTCCCTAACCCTGTGCAGACAGGCTAATCTGGGACGACACTTTCTCATAATGAATTAATCATGGTTTTCCAGAACGTGGAACAAATAAATATGTTATAAAATGTCTCTGTCCCCCAGGAGGAGGTGACAGACCTGCGTGTGAAGTACGAGCAGGCTGTGGCCAGGCTGGAGACCAAGGACCTGGAGGCACGCAGGTACCGCGACCTCTACGAGTCAGAGATGCAGTGGCGTATGAAGCTCTCTGAGCAGGTCTACCACTCCACGGACAAGGCATTCGCTTTCAAGAACAAGTTTGTGTACGTATGCTTTTGGGTAGTTTTAAGGCATTTGCTTTCAAGAACAAGTTTGTGTACGTATGCGTAAGGGTGTTTTAACACCTTGCTTATTCTTATTGAGGATCTGTTTATAACTGCAAAGTTTGAAGGGATGTATTGGAGTTTTGTTACGTTTTCAGCATTAAGTTGTTTTTGAAGTGAACTACATGGACTTAAACTTTTTTTGATTTTTGAGAATAAAGTGAATCTTAAAAATATATTGCAATCAAAAAGTATAATTACATGTGCAACTAACAATTTTTACATGAGTTATCCACTTAACCAAGTTATGTGCTCTTTCCATTTAATTGAACTTAAAAAATGTCATGAAATGAGCTTCTGTCTGAGAAACAACGGATAAATGCACATGAGTAAAATGTTGTTTCAGATTAGCCTGTGCAGTCTTCATAGGCTAATCAGGGATGACACTTTCTGCCTAAACTGGATTGTTGCTAAAAAGATACTTCCTTTCAACAAAAAATATAATACCAGCTGAAAGTATTTTCCCTGAATAGCACAGGCTAATCTGGGAAGACACTTGATGCACATGCATTCAGCCTCATTTTCCCAGAGTGAGGCTCGCATGTAGACATGCCACCATGTTCATGCTCGTATGTAGACATGCCACCATGTTCATGCTCGTATGTAGACATGCCACCATGTTCATGCTCATATGTAGACATGCCACCATGTTCATGCTCGTATGTAGACATGCCACCATGTTCATGCTCGTATGTAGGCATGCCACCATGTTCATGCTCGTATTTAGACATGCCACCATGTTCATGCTCGTATGTAGACATGCCAACATGTTCATGCTCGCATGTAGGCATGCCACCATGTTCATGCTCGTATGTAGACATGCAACCATGTTCATGCTTGTATGTAGGCATGCCACGATGTTCATGCTCGTATGTAGACATGCAACCATGTTCATGCTCGTATGTAGGCATGCCACCATGTTAATGCTCGTATGTAGGCATTCCACCATGTTCATGCTCGTATGTAGACATGCCACCATGTTCATGCTCGTATGTAGGCATGCCACCATGTTCATGCTCGTATGTAGACATGCCACCATGTTCATGCTCTTATGTAGGCATGCCATGTTCATGCTCGTATGTAGGCATGCCACCATGTTCATGCCCATAGGGTCCTATATGCCAAGTTGTGTGGTAATTTCCAGTGCTGAGCGACAGAAGAGTCGACTGTACGGCAGCATGAACAACGTGAACGGTCACATGCTGGACATGAGTCGTGACGACGTGCTTAGTAACCGACTGAGGGCAGAGCTTGACCGCAGTATTGCTAAACACCTTGAGGCTGGTATGTTCACAGTTGGGGGTGAGGCTAGTATGTACCCAGGTGTGGGTGAGAGGCTGGTATGTACCCAGGTGGGGAGAGACTGGTATGTTAACAACTGGGTAGAGGGGCATGAACCTGTTTTCACTCTTAAGCAGTCTCCGATAAACAAAGAAAGGGAAAATGCTCGAGAGACCACAAATTTTCCAATAGCAAAGGCAAGTTAGTCAATAACATTTCCTTAGATTGAATCAACAAATACTTAATTCAGAAAATGCTTATGGCATTTATTTTGTAAATCCATGAGGCATTTCCTAGAACAGTCTGTACAACAAACAGAACAGTACTTGAATCAGCTGTTGCTTAAAATTGTATTTGTATCTGTAATCATTCTTTTGCCTTTAAAAGACAAAAACATGTGAGCAATAATTAATCTTTTGAGAATGTGTCTCGAAATTATTATTCCTTCATATGAGCCTGGCTCTTGGAAATGTGACTTAATGCATTTGCATAAAGTGTCGTCTTACATAAGCCTGTGAAATCTGCACATGCTAATCAGGTACGACACTTATTGCTTTTATTGTATTTTTCATTGAAAGTGATAAGCCTGAGCAGATGGCACAGCCTAATCTGGGAGGACATTTCACACATGCATTAAGCCCTGGTTTACCAGATCAAGGCACATATGTATATTCAACATCATTGCTGATAGTATGCTGTAGTGGTATTGCCCTTTTCCCCCATAAGAAGCAAAGTGAAAATGGCTTTTGCAAGCAGCATGAAACCAGAACAGCCTGGGAGTTACTTGCAGTCTATTCAGGTTGTATGCTGTTTGCTGCTCATCAGTTTTCAAGGGTTGGAAATGAAGCCTTTAAAATGTAAATTTAGTAAGAAAGGTCTTAAATTAAATGTAACTTTCAAAGGGACTACAAATGCGTAAAAATACCTATCTAAGAAGTAAAGGGCTAGTCTCTACATGTGCCTCTAATGGTCCTGTTTTCAGCCCCCCATGACCAGCTCCACCCACTGCTCAGTAGAGAGGACCCCGTGCTGGGATCCTCAAACTTTGCCAAAGCCAGCGCAGACTACATCCAAGTGTTAAAACAAAAGTACTGTGTATAGCAGAGGAATAATCAAATCATGCAATAAATGGAACTCTCCGTCCATATGATATTTATTTTTTAATGTTTTTACTTTGTTTACAATTATCAAATGTGATTTTTATGCCCCCCTTCGAAGAAGAGGGGGTATATTGCTTTGCTCATGTCGGTCTGTCTGTCGGTCGGTCTGTCCGTCCACCAGGTGGTTGTCAGACGATAACTCAAGAACGCTTGGGCCTAGGATCATGAAACTTCATAGGTACATTGATCATGACTCGCAGATGACCCCTATTGATTTTGAGGTCACTAGGTCAAAGGTCAAGGTCACGGTGACCCGAAATAGTAAAATGGTTTTTAAATGATAACTCAAGAACACATATGCCTAGGATCATGAAACTTCATGGGTAGATTGATCATGACTCGAAGATGACCCCTATTGATTTTGAGGTCACTAGGTCAAAGGTCAAGGTCACGGTGACCCGAAATAGTAAAATGGTTTCCGGATGATAACTCAAGAATGCATACGCCTAGGATCATGAAACTTCATTGGTAGATTGATCATGACTCGCAGATGACCCCTATTGATTTTGAGGTCACTAGGTCAAAGGTCAAGGTCACGGTGACCCGAAATAGTAAAATGGTTTTCGGATGATAACTCAAGAACGCATGTGCCAAAGATCATGAAACTTGATAGGTAGATTGATCATGACTCGCAGATGACCCCTATTGATTTTGAGGTCACAAGGTCAAAGGTCAAGGTCACGGTGACCTGAATTAGTTAAATGGTGTCCGGATGATAACTCAAGAATGTTTATGGCTAGGAGCATGAAACTTCATAGGTACATTGATCATGACTGGCAGATGACCCCTATTGATTTTCAGGTCACCAGGTCAAAGGTCAAGGTCACAGTGACAAAACACATATTCACACAATGGCTCTCACTACAACGGAGAGCCCATATGGGGGGCATGCATGTTTTACAAACAGCCCTTGTGAGATTTTATTTGTGATAAATATCTGTATTGCCAGTATGATACCAAACATTGCATGGATAATGTTTCTGCGCTTCAGTTATGGTTTTAAGGCTAAACAGAGTGCTGAGAAATGAACCATTTCCAGGATTGTGTGCAACAGTCACCACAATTGCCAAATACATTGTGAATATTCATAAATAGAGATTATGTAATTACTTTCCATTATTAGTGATTTCTTCATTTCATTGTATAATTTAGTACACAAAAAAGTGATTCCATCTGATTATGTAACCAAGTCTTTAGTATCCATAATTAACACTTTATGTGTATGACTGTTTATTTTCGGAGGCAAGGATAATGTTAATAAAGTGTACGGGTAAAATTTTAACACTAGTTTTAAATGTGGTAAAATTTTAAAAAGCCTTTATTTTCAATAATGCAGCTATATCTTTTATCCTAATTACTTACACGTTATTAACACCAAACTATGAACTAGCAGGTAGTGAAAACAGTAACCGGAAGTATATTTTATATTGCATGTAGTTTTCTGCATGACAATACATGAACACGCCACTTATAATTGTTTTCGTAGTGTAACATGGGGAAGAGGAGATATTTGTCCAGGAGACATTCTTTCAAACAATTAACCATCCGATTTATAATACTTTTGAGTCTGTATTGCAATCTTCACACCTTAATTCTGGTAATTCATCTAAAGAAAGTGAACATTTCACTAAATTTTGTCTTCTTTGTAATTGTTAAATGAAATACTTTGCATATTTCAAACAGCCAAATTCAAAATACATCTTGCTCTCCTGGTTTTCTCCTCCATTTTGATTTCGTCCTTTTGTCACAAAGTTGAGCCATACAGTTATACATGACATGTAAGTCTTGTCTGAATTCATGTGATGTACTTATATATCATTTGTATATATTTTACCGTGCATATTGTGTATATATAAAAATATATTATATACATTAATTATTATACAAGTTTTATACATAAAACAAGAAAACAAAAATACAATGAATAAATATTATATGCATTTGGTTTTGTTATTTTGACACAAACATGACATTATAAAGCGATTTGTTCACAGATTGAAGGATAATTTGAAATTTGTCAGTAAATTGAGAGTACAAATGTATAACCATGAAACTATAGTTCCTTTACAATAACAAGACTAGCATGTATGAAACAATAAAGGATTTCCTCTGCGTGGCACGAAAAACTGTTCTTCTGATAAAATAGAGGATATTTGTTGGGTTTGGTGGAACATCAATTTTTATTGACGTGTGATCATCAAAAGTTTGAAATTTATAATTTCGACAATATGTGACCGAGTTCTTTTTCAAAAGACTAAGTATGAAGTCAACTGGAAAACTAAATAAAATATCTACATAAACATGAACCAAACAAAAAAAGTAAATATAATGAATTTATTTTTTAGTTTTTGACATAACATGTTCAGCAGCTGCCCGAAGTTCTTCAATCGATAGTGATACCTCTTCACCAAGCTTTTCTAATTGTTGATATTGTTCATTTAACTTTTGTGGTTCGTAAGTTAATTGGTTGTGTAAATGCACTAACTGTCGGACCTTCTCATACGTAAAGTTCACCAGTGCAGGGTCTGTTTTGTTTGTCTCTTCTGATCTCTCACTGTTTGCAGGATCTTCCTTCACGTTAGGGATGGCAGCAACTTGCTCTAAAAAAGATGTAAAGGCAAATAAAAGCTTAAATTATAAAATGAACCATGTTTTGGGAAAACTGGGCTTAATGCGCACAAGTAAGATTGTTTTTCAGATTAGCCTGTGCAGACACTTTGCATCGCCTGGATTTTCTGTTGACAGCTTTGTTTAAACAAACATTTCCATAAAAGGCCAAAAGTCACTCACCTGAGATTCAAAGGAACTGACCTGTTCTGTGCAGCCCAAGATGTCATTAGAACAAAATGTTCTTACCAACTTTCATGACTAATGAACACCCTGGCAGCCACCTTTTTCAACAGACCAGATCCATTTTCATTTTCATACACATCCAAGATATCATTTAAACAAATAAACAGACAAAGTTTCATGAAGATTTATAAGTCCATATTAGGAAAAATGACCCGCCCACTGGTGGCCATGTTTTTCAAGCAACTGGAACCATTTTCGAACTTGTCAAAAATATCAGTGGGACAAATCTTCTGACAAACTTTCATGATGAACGTACAATAAATACGGCTTCTAGAGTGTTAACAAGGTTTAGCTATATAAGGAAAATGCCACGCCCCCTTGGCGGCCATGTTTTTCCACCAACCGGAACCATTGTCAAACTCATCCAAGATATCATTGGGACAAATCATCTGACCAAGTTTCATGATGATCGGACAATAAATGTGGCCTCTAGAGTGTTAACAAGGTCAAAAGCATGATATATACCCATATTAGGAAAAATGCCCCGCCCCCTGGTGGCCATGTCTTTTCAGCAACCGAAACTATTTTCAAACTCATCCAAGATGTCATTATCACAAATCTTCTGACCAAGTTTCATGAAGATCGGAAAATAAATGTGGCCTCTAGAGTGTTAACAAGGTTTTACTATAGCCATATAAAGAAAATGCCTCCCCCAGGCGTCCATGTTTTTCAACCAACAGGCATCATTTTTCAACTTTTCCAAGATATTATTGGGATGAATCTTCTAACCAAGTTTCATGAATATCGGACAATAAATGTGGACTCTAAAGTGTTAACAAGATTTTACTCTAGCCATATATAGCCATATAAGGAAAAATGCCCCGCCCCTTGGCAGCCATGTTTTTCAAGCAAACGTAACCATTTTCGAACTCATCCAAGGTATCATTGAGACCAATCTTCTGACCAAATTTCATGAAGATTGGACAATAAATGTGGCCTCTAGAGTGTTAACAAGGTTATACTATAGCCATATAATGAAAAATGCCCCGCCCCTCATGAAGATTGGACAATAAATGTGGCCTCTAGTGTAAACAAGGTTTTACTATAGCCATATAAGGAAAACTGCCCCGCCCCCTGGCGGCTATGTTTTTTCACCGATCTGGACCATTTTCGAACTCGTCCGAGATATCAATGTATAACGAAAGGATTCGTAGTCGAAATAGATGCTTTGCGTATTTTCACTGCTACAGTATAATTACCTCCCTGAGTTTTAAATTTGCCAGGTAAACAATATGAAATTGTAACTTGTTATTCATAAAGTTAGTTAATTGTATAGCTAAAAATAATGTATAAAGCATTTAAAGAGTATTTGATATTTAAGGAATGTTTTAAGTAAACTCCTGCGTATATATTCGGCTAGTTTCTGTGTAAGTGAAGGAGAAATGCTGATCGGTAATCTCCGTAGAGCACGGAGGGAATTCGGAAACGTCGGTAGTTTCCGGATCGTGCCTTTCTGTTGGCTAGGTGGCGCTCTGTTCGCCAGTATATAAAGGCTTGCAAATAGACAAGTTAGGGAGTCCTCCGGTGTATGCGAGCGGATCAACATCTGAAGAAAAGGGACGTTACCCTAAAAGAACAGTATTCTGGAGCAGTTGGGTATTTACGTTGGCTTCAAGCTTTAAACGGTGCTGCCCGGGCTGCAGAGTTCCTGTTTCTTGGAGAGGGTCTTCAGAGGGTTGGAATCTACGGACGTCGTACAAGGCAGTGACGGAAGCTTCACCTAAGGCCTTGGGGTGACGTGAGCCAGTGTCTTCGCGGAAGCCAGTAGCCTCACGGAGGCGGTGACATGTAGCTTCACGGACGCTGGAGGATTCGTGGAAGGAACATCGGCATTGTGAGGCCGCGCACAGCGCTCGGTGGTGGCCTCAGGAAATCGGTCGAAGGCATCGATTCCCCTCTTTTGGTCGCATTGTATATATTTAAGGCGACTCAATTACTCTTCATTTTCCAATCATAAGGCAGGTAGCCTGAGAAAAATTAGTTTTTATTAATTGTTATTTGTAATCGGCCTTCCGAGGGTTTCGGAAGGCACATCGTCATTGTGAGGCCGCGCACATAGCGCTCGGTGGCGGCCTCAGGTAGTCGGCGGTCGCGCTACATATTTGGTGGCAGCGGTGGAATCGGGTACAGAAACCTATCGACAGTTTTAACCTGTCAAGCCCAGGCCTCAAAATGGCTCAAGGTGGTGACGCAAGTCTTCTTGAAGCAATGGAGCGGTTGAAGCGAGAAAATGAAGCCCTCGTTGCAAAGTGTGAAATGTTGACTTTGGAGAAGGAAATTGATACATAAGAGTGTGACAAAATCCGGAATGGCTTGTATACTCCTGTTCCTGAAAGAGAGACGCCTGTGTCTCAATCAAATCCAAATGATTTTGAAGGAAACGTCACATTGAAGAAGACTCCATTGAAACCTTTGAGTATTGTGAAGGAAGCTACGTATGATGGTCAATCATCGTGGCGAGATTATAGAGCGCACTTTGAGATGTGCGCTGTGATTAATCAATGGGAATACAACGACAAGGGATTGCATTTGGCAGTGTCGTTGCGTGGCCAAGCGCAAGGGGTATTGGAAAACCTTGCACACAATTCCAGAGATTATGATTCACTGTTGCAAGCCCTAGAAGAACGTTTTGCGCCTCCTAACCAGACGGAACTGTACAGAGTGCAGTTACGTGATCGCAGGCAAAAAGTATCGGAGACGTTGGGAGAGCTGGGGCAAGACATTCGAAGATTAAACAACCTGGCATACCCCTTTGCACCGGCAGACCTGAAAGAAACATTGGCCAAAGATCAGTTTCTTGATGCTCTTCAAAGTGCGGACATGAGACTACGCATCAAGCAGGCCCGACCAGTAAGCCTCAATGATGCCATCATGCACGCTGTGGAGCTCGAAGCCTTTAATCGGACAGAAAGAGCAAAGTCCGACGGCCATGTGTCTGCGGTAGGTACAGATGGCAATTAGCCAATGAAGCAACTCGATGAGCTTCAAAAGATGGTTGACATGCTCAGCAAACAACTAAATCAGTTCATGGGCACCGCAGAAACTTCAAAACCCAGATATGGTTCAAGGCCAAGCGTCATGGAACGACGGTGTTATACCTGCGGCTCGAAGTTTCACGTGAGGAGGCAGTGTCCTAATAATCGACATGGGCCTCGCGACAAAGAAAGGACGACTTCAGAAAAGTCAAGTGTCTTTGACGCAAATGCCTCTTTGCGGGAAAGGTCGTCATTGAAGCCTTTAAAGGTTGCTGGTGCAACAGTGTTTGAAAGCCATGATTCTCCATCAGCCCATGCAGAATGTTGCTGTTCCTCGTCAAAACAGATTAAGAAGCTGGGTATGATAATGGAGGCTGTGTGTTTTTGGTTCAGTACGAACCATGTTAAGTAGTGAGTAGATTTTTTTTTTGGCACTGATGTTGATACATTTATTATCTCAAGAAGAGATTCGCTATTGCATTGTGTACGATAGCTCTTGTTGAAGTTTGCTTGTGTACAGTTTTTGGATTAGTTGTAGTGTTTGATTGTATTAGTTTTGTATATTGGAATCATGAGGGGACTCATGTCAAATCGGAGGCGTGGGTAATATAACGAAAGGATTCGTAGTCGAAATAGATGCTTTGCGTATTTTCACTGCTACAGTATAATTACCTCCCTTAGTTTTAAATTTGCCAGGTAAACAATATGAAATTGTAACTTGTTATTCATAAAGTTAGTTAATTGTATAGCTAAAAATAATGTATAAAGCATTTAAAGAGTATTTGATATTTAAGGAAAGTTTTAAGTAAACTCCTGCGTATATATTCGGCTAGTTTCTGTGTAAGTGAAGGAGAAATGCTGATCGGTAATCTCCGTAGAGCGCGGAGGGAATTCGGAAACGTCGGTAGTTTCCGGATCGTGCCTTTCCGTTGGCTAGGTGGCGCTCTGTTCGCCAGTATATAAAGGCTTGCAAATAGACAAGTAAGGGAGTCCTCCGGTGTTTGCGAGCGGATCAACATCTGAAGAAAAGGGACGTTACCCTAAAAGAACAGTATTCTGGAGCAGTTGGGTATTTACGTTGGCTTCAAGCTTTAAACGGTGCTGCCCGGGCTGCAGAGTTCCTGTTTCTTGGAGAGGGTCTTCAGAGGGTTGGAATCTACGGACGTCGTACAAGGCAGTGACGGAAGCTTCACCTAAGGCCTTGGGGTGACGTGAGCCAGTGTCTTCGCGGAAGCCAGTAGCCTCATGGAGGCGGTGACATGTAGCTTCACGGACGCCGGAGGATTCGTGGAAGGAACATCGGCATTGTGAGGCCGCGCACATAGCGCTCGGTGGTGGCCTCAGGAAAATCGGTCGAAGGCATCTATTCCCCTCTTTTGGTCGCATTGTATATATTTAAGGCGACTCAATTACTCTTCATTTTCCAATCATAAGGCAGGTAGCCTGAGAAAAATTAGTTTTTATTAATTGTTATTTGTAATTGGCCTTCCGAGGGTTTCGGAAGGCACATCGTCATTGTGAGGCCGCGCACATAGCGCTCGGTGGCGGCCTCAGGTAGTCGGCGGCTCGCGCTACAAATGAAACCAATGTTTTGACCAAGTTTCATGATGATTGGGCAAAAATTGTGACTTCTAGAGTGTTCACAAGGTTTCTCTATAGCCATGTAAGGAATACTGCCCCGCCCCCTGGTGGCCATGTTTTTCAACTGACCGTTACCATTTTTGAACTCAACCAACATATCATTTAGACAAACATTTTGACAAAGTAACATGAAGATTGGGCATCAAATGTGACTTCTACAGTGTTCACAAGGTTTTTCTGGTTTTTTTTTACCTAGTGACCTAGTTTTTGACCCAGCATGACCCAGTTTCGAACTCAGTCGAGGTATCAATGGGACAAATGTTCTGACCAAATTTCATGAAGATCAGACAATAAATGTGGCCTCTAGAGTGTTCACAAGGCAAAATGTTGACGATGCACGACGGACAAAAGGCCATCACAAAAGCTCACCATGAACACGTTGTGCTCTGGTGAGCTAAAAACGGAGTCTGTGATTAGCCTGTGCAGACTGAACAGGCTTATCTAGGATGGCACTTTGCAAATGAATTAAGCTCAGTTTTACCAGAATTAGACTCAAATTGCTGCAAATTAAACATAACGAGCACTTGCTTGCGTACAATATTGCTCAAGCAAAATTACAATAACCAAACATAAAATATTTATTGAGGACAATATTTAATGGATATTTGGGGGTTCTGATGCATTGCACCATAAGAGAACAAGAGCTGTCGGTAGGACAGCATGCTCGACTTTTCTCAGTCTTTATAGAGTAATAAATGCTTGATATTGAAGCAAAATGAGTATTAAGAAAGACAGCATTGAACTATTTTCATTAGTGACAGTAAATAAACAAGATATGTGTTTGTCAGAAACACAATGCCCCTTATAAAGCCCCTTTGAAATAAAATTACAATATATCATTTGGCAGGTTTAGAAATTATCTCCCTTGTTAAAGTTTCAGTTCAAATGCTATATGCCACCCTACCGGGGGCATAACAAGAACTATCAGAGGACAGCACGCTCGACTATTCGAGTGCTTGACAGTATAACGAAAGCCATCATGGGGAAATTGTTCATATTCAATAATTTAAAAGACGATCTTTCAAAATTAAAAAAAGGGGAAAAAAGTATTTATTTTTTTTTTTGGGGGGGGGGGGGGGGTAGGGGAGAGTTGAGAGGGGGGGTATAATGTGGGGTGGGGTCATTTATTAGATGATCTTTCAAAAATAAAAAAGGAAAAAAATAATTTTTTTGTGGGGGGAGGGGGGGGCAGGGATTCTGGGTTGGGGCGTGGGGTATTGTTTGGGTGGAATCCATTGTGGTATTCAGGTAAGTGTTGTTTTGTCAAAGTACATGTATTAATAAAATCTGATCATAAATAATTCTTACAAAATGCTTGATACAGTTGTCTGCTCTTGTTTATAGATTGGGGTCATGTTGGTAAAGAAGTTTGCAAAATATGAAAGCAATATGTCAAGAGACATTGAAAATGTTTGAGGTGGTAAGCAAACTTTAACATAGCTTTATCAATAATATGCATATTCTAAGTGGAAAAGGGGCCATAATTATTAAAAAATGCTTGATAGAGTTGTCTGCTCTTGTGTATAGGTTGGGGTCATGTTGGTAAAGAAGTATGCAAAATATGAAAGCAATATGTCAAGGGACATTGAAAATTAAATATTTGGGGTATTATGCAAACTTTAACATTTGCTGCATATTCTAAGTGGAAAAGGGGCCAATATTATTACAAAATGCTTGATAGAGTTGTCTGCTCTTGTTTATAGGTTGGGGATATGTTGTTAAAGAAGTATGCAAAATATGAAAGCAATATGTCAAGGGACATTGAAAATATTTGGGGTAGTACGCAAACTTTAACATTTGCACGCAAATGCTAACACCGGGGTGAGTAGGATAGCTCCACTATATATATTTCATATATAATAGTCGAGCTAAAAATGAAGTAAGGTTAAAATCAACTGTAGACATTATTTACAACTTGTGACCTGAGAATTAATAGGGGTCACCTGCCAGCGTAAGCGTTCTTGAGTTATCATCCGGAAACCATTTTTCTGTTTAGAGTCACTGTGACCTTGACCTAGTGACCTGAAAATCAATAGGGGTCATCTGCGAGTCATGATCAATGTACCTATGAAGTTTCATGATCCTAGGTGTAAGTGTTCTTGAGTTATCATCCGGAAACCGTTATACTATTTCGAGTCACTTTGACCTTGACCTTTGACCTAGTGACCTCAAAATCAATTGCGGTCATCTGCCAGTCATGAGCAATGTACCTATGAAGTTTCATGATCCTAGGCCTAAGCGTTCTTGAGTTATCATCCTGAAACCATCTGGTGGACGGACGGACCGACCTACCAACCTACCGACACGTGCAAAACAATATACCCCCTCTTCTTCAAAGGGGGGCATAATTAAATATTATTTAATGGATCTAAACACATAATTTAACAAAATATTCAAAGTTACTTAGTAAAAAAAAATGGCCATAATTCCGTCAAAATGCCAACCAGAGTTATGCAACTTGTCCTGTACAGTCCCCTTATGATAGTTAGCTTGTGTTCCAGGAGAACAGTGGATCAAAACACAAAACTTAACCAAAATTTTTTTTTTAAGTATAAAAGGGGCCATAACTTTGCCTGCAGGGTCCCCTTATGATAATTAGTGAGTGTTGCAGGTAAAAACGCAATAACTTTGATACTTTGGGAATAAAGTGGACCTAAACACAAAACTTAACAAAATTTTCTATTTTCTTTAGTATAAAAGGGGCCATAACTCTGTCAAAATGCCAGTCAGAGTAACATAACTTTGCCTGCACAGTCCCCTTATGATAATTAGTAAGTGTTGCAAGTATGAAAGCAATAGCTTTGATACTGTTGGAATAAAGTGGACCTAAACACAAAACTTAACCCAATTTTCTAAGTATAAAAAGGGAACATAATTCTGTCAAAATGCCAGCCAGACTAATCTCACTTTGCCTGCTCAGTCCCCTCATGATAGTAAGTGTAGCAAGTTTGAATGCAATAACTAACAAGAGGGCCAAGATGGCCCTAATTCGCTCACCTTTTTTTTTACAAGGCCTTGTTCATTGCTTTGTTGAAAATTCAGTACTCTAGAGCATATTAGATTGGTTCTCTGCTGTTTACTTTTGCAGTGTGAGCATATGATTAATTCTGATTGAGTACTGTCTATTTGCATGGGTTTTTTGCATGCAAATATTTGCAAGTATTCTAATCCTACATGTGTTGACAAGGTTTTTGTAAGATTTGGACCTCGTGACCACGATTTTGACCCCACATGACCCAATGTCAAACTTTGCCTAGATATCATCAAGAAAAACATCCTTGTCAAGTATCATCATTATTGGACCAAAACAATGGCCTCTAGTGTGTTAACAAGGTTTTTGTAAGATAAGACGCCATGACCTTGATTTTGTCACCACATTATCTAGAGTCCGTGACGGACCGGAACCATTTTCAAACTCAACTCTTGTATCTAGAAAAAAAATGTTCTGACCAAATATCATTGTGCCTTCTAGAGTGTTCACAAGGTTTCTCTATAGCCAAATAAGGAAAACTGCCCCGCCCACTGGTGGCCATGTTTTTCAATGGACCAGAACCACTTTTGAACTCAACCAACATATCATTAAGACAAACATTTTGACAAAGTTACATGAAGATTGCACATGAAATGTGACTTCTCCAGTGTTTACAAGGTTTTTCTTTTTTTGACCTTGTGACCTAGTTTTTGACCCTGCATGACCCAGTTTCCAACTCGATCGAGGTATCATCGGGACAAATCTTCTGACCAAGTTTCATGTAGATCAGACAAGAAATGTTGCCTCTAGAGTGTTTACAAGGTTCCTCTATAGCCAAATAAGGAAAATTGCCCCGCCCACTGGCGGCCATGTTTTCAATGGACCGAAACTACTTTTGAACTCAACCAACATATCATTAAGACAAAAATTTTGACAAAGTAACATGAAGATTGGGCATGAAATGTGACTCCTACAGTGTTTACAAGGTTTTCTTTTTCTGACCTAGTGACCTAGTTTTTGACCACGCATGACCCAGTTTCAAACTCAATCAAGGAATCATTAGGACAAATCTTCTGACCACGTTTCATGAAGATAGGACAAGAAATGTGCCCTCTAGAGTGTTTACAATGTTTCTCTATAGCCAAATAAGGAAAACTGCAACGCCCACTGGGGGCCATGTTTTTTAACAAACTGGAACCACTTTTGAACTCAACCAACATATCATTAAGACAGCAATTTTGACAAAGTAACATGAAGATTGGCCATAAAATGTGACTTCTGCAGTGTTTACAAGGTTTTTCTTTTTTTGACCTAGTGACCTAGTTTTTGACCCAGCATAACCCAGTTTCGAACTCGATCAAGGTATCATTGGGACAAACCTTCTGACCAAGTTTCATGACGATCGGACAAGAAATGTGGCCTCTAGAGTGTTTTCAAGGTTTCTCTTTAGCCAAATAAGGAAGACTGCCCCGCCCACTGGCGACCACGTTTTTTAAGAAACCGGATTCACTTTTGAACTCAACCAACATAACATTAAGACAAACATTTTGACAAAGTAACATGAAGACTTGGCATGAAAGGTGACTTCTACAGTGTTTACAATGTTTTTCTTTTTTTGACCTAGTGACCTAGTTTTTGACCCTGCATGACCCAGTTTTGAACTCGACCAAGGTATTATTGGGACAAAGCTTCTGACCAAGTTTCATGAAGATCGAACAAGAAATGTTGCCTCTACAATGTTTTCAAGGTTTCTCTATAGCCAAATAAGGAAAATTGCCAAGCCCACTGGCGGCCATGTTTTTCAACTGACCGAAACCACTTTTGAACTCAACCAACATATCATTGCGACAAACATTTTGACAAAGTAACATGAAGATTGGGCATGAAATGTGCCTCCTACAGTGTTTACAAGGTTTTTCTTTTTTCTGACCTAGTGACCTAGTTTTTGACCACCGTGACCCAGTTTCAAACTCTATCAAGGAATCATTAGGACAAATCTTCTGACCACGTTTCATGAAGATCGGACAAGAAATGTGCCCTCTAGAGTGTTTACAAGGTTTCTCTATAGCCAACTAAGGAAAACTGCAACGCCCACTGGCGGCCATGTTTTTTAAACAAACTGGAACAATTTTTGAACTCAACCAACATATCATTAAGACAGCAATTTTAACAAAGTCACATGAAGATTGGCCATAAAATGTGACTTCTGCAGTGTTTACAAGGTTTTTCTTTTTTTGACCTAGTGACCTAGTTTTTGACCCAGCATGACCCAGTTTCGAACTCGATCCAGGAATCATTTGGACAAATTTTCTGTCCAAGTTTCATGAAGATCGGACAAGAAATATGGCCTCTAGAGTGTTTACAAGGTTTTTCTAAAGCCAAATAAGGAAAACTGCCCCGCCCACTGGCGACCATGTTTTTTAACAGACCGGATTCACTTTTGAACTCAACCAACATATCATTAAAACAAACATTTTGACAAAGTAACATAAAGAAGTGCATGAAAGGTGACTTCTACAGTGTTTACAATGTTTTTCTTTTTTTGACCTAGTGATCTAATTTTGACCCCGCATGACCCAGTTTGGAACTCGACCAAGATATTATTGGGACAACGCTTCTGACCAAGTTTCATGAAGATTGGACAAGAAATGTGGCCTCTAGAATGTTTACAAGGTTTCTCTATCGCCAAATAAGGAAAACTGCCTAGCCCACTGGCGGCCATGTTTTTCAACTGACTGGAACCACTTTTGAACTCAACCAACATATCATTAAGACAAACATTTTGACAAAGTAACATGAAGATTGGGCATGAAATGTGACTACAGTGTTTACAAGGTTTTTCTTTTTTTTGACCTAGTGACCTAGCTTTTGACCCAGCATCACCAAGTTTCGAACTCGACAGAGGTATCATTGAGACAAAGCTTTTGACCAAGTTTCATGAAGATCGGACCAGAAATGTGGCCTCCAGAGTGTTTACAAACAAATATGGACGAACGGACGGACGGACGACGGACAAAGACCGATCACAAAAGCTCACCAGAGCAATCAGGTGAGCTAAAAAGTGAACCTAAACACACAACTTAACCGGACGCTGACGCTGCTCATATGATGACATAAGCTCATAAATGTGTTCAAAAGAGTAATGCACCTTGACCTACACAATTGTCTTGTTGCTATAAAGAAGTATTCTAAGTTTGAGTTAAATATCTTTGATAGTTTTAAAGTTTTAGAAATATAAGGACATATTATATGTTAAAAGGGGCATAACTTTTAAAATATTGTTGACAGAGTTATCCAGCTTGACCTAAACAAGTGTCTTGTCTCCATAAGAAAGTAGTCCAAGTCTGAATTGATTATCTTTGATAGTATTAAAATTATTGAACTTATTAAAAAAAATAACCCGAAATTCTAATTTAAAAAGGGGCATAACTCTAAAAATAATGCTGAGAGTTATGCACCTTGATCTACACAATTGTCTTGTTGCCATAAAGAAGTATTCCAAGTTTGAGTTAATTATAGAAGTAATCCAAGTTTGATTTCATTATCGTTGATAGTGTTAAAAGTGATTTGACTTAATAAAAAACTTTAACCAACGCAGACGACGGGGCGAGTAGTGTAGCTCTCATTTTTCTTCAAAAAGACAAGCAAAAAATCAGTCTTACACTATTAACACAATAATTTTGAAATTTATGAACGAACTGTATGTATATTCAGGTATGTCTTAATAACACCTTATAGATGGCATGTTTCAACATATTTTGTTTTTCAAATGCATCAAATACTGTCTGTGGCTTATATTTACACACACATTTATGCTGCAATAACTTTCAAAGTATCATTTTCTAATACTTGCTCAGAATTTATGACACAACTTTCTGTTTCTGTAATGCATTGTTTTCAATTACTAATTACCACCTGCTTGCTGGTCTTATAATGGAGACATATAATGCGACGTGAGAAATATATGTGCTGGGAAATCTCATTGCCTAAGGGCCATTATTTTCTGAAAACCATTAAGTTCAAATTTTCGTTATATGGGATAAGACACCACATATCAACTTGTTTTAATCAAAAACAAGAGGGCCTGAAAGGCCAAATGTCGCTAACCTGAGATCCAAAGGAACTGACCTGTTCTGTGCAAGCCAATTAGATATCATAAGAACAAATGTTCTGACCAAGTTTCATGAAGAGTACCTTATAAATGTTACTTATAGAGTGAAATGTTTTTCAACAGACCTGAACCATTTTCAATTTGATCCAAAATATCTTACAAAGATAACAAATGTTCTGACCAAGTTTCATGAAGATTGGACAATAAATGTGACTTTAAGAGTGTTAACAAATTTTAACTGTAGCTATATTAGGAAAAATGTTTTTCAACCAACCGGTACCATTTTTTGAACTTGTCCAAAATAACATTGGGATAAATCTTCTGACCAAGTTTCATGCTTTAAAGGAAGCATAATTATTCCTTTGAGGGTTTGTGGACTCGTGTTAATGGTATCCTGACTTTACCCTTGTCTCAATCAGCATGAACTTGAATTTACCCTTTTAAAGGAAGCATCATTATTCCTTTGGGGGTTTGTGGACTCGTGGTAATGGTATCCTGACGTTACCCTTGTCTCTGTCTCTGTTTTGTCTCTGGTTTGTCTTGCCGATCTTTCAAATCTATGGTAACTGTGCATGTTTTTTGTTTGTTTTACGTAGTACTTATTGTTTAAGTTTTAGATTTTATTGTTTCATTAATTGTCCTATAGTTATACACATAGGGTAGTTTTATAGTTTCTTGTTGATCTTTCTAATCTAGGGTAACTGTGCATGTTTTTACGTAGTACTTATAGTATAATAGAGTAGTTTTATAGTATAATTGAGTAGTTTTGAACGATTTCTTTTGAAACAGTGTTGCAAAATGTATTCGTATCTGTGATACGTCAAATGTTCTTATGTAAAGCGCCTTTGAACGTGCACTCTTGCATGAAAAGGGCGCTATATAAATCCGGTATAATAATAATAATGAGAATCGGACAATAAATGTGGCCTCTAGAGTGTTAATCATGTTTTTCTATAGCCATAAACGGAAAATTGCCCAGACCCTTGGTGGCCATGTTTTTTAAACAACCAAAACCAGTTTCTAAATCAACCAAGATATCATAAAAACAGATATTCTGACCAAGTTTCATGAAGATTTGACAATAAGTGTGACTCTTAGAGTGTTAACAAGGTTTTCCTATAGCCATATAAGGAATAAAATGCCCCGCCCCCCCCACCAAACAAACCGAACCATTTTCGAACTCGTCCAATATATCATTTGCAGAAATCTTCTGATCAAATTTCATTAAGACCGCACAATAAATGTGGCCTCTAGAGTGTTAACAGGGCAAATAATGACCCCGGCGGCACAACAGACAAAAAGCGATCACAAATGAGCACATTGTTCTCAGGTCAGCTTAAAAACTTAAGTGTCTCACATAAGCTAAAATTTACGTAGAAAATGAATTTAAACCCAATTTAAACTCCTGAAACATTGATACCCTCTACATACAAGTTGTTATCATGTTCCGTTCTTTACACCTACAGTACATGTTTGTAGTGTCAAATGCTAAATGCTTTACCCAGGCCTTTTTAACGGTGGTTGCGCCGAGCTGCCATTTTGATTCTGCCATATTTAATGTAGAATTTATACAGATATGTAACATGTATTAGAAACTATTGCTACTATAATACATGTATACAGTCAAAATGAGAACCAGTCAGTCAATGAAAATGGCCGAAGTTACATTTATCAACAGAAGACCGTTGTTCTCTGGTCACCACTAAATACTAGATGGTTGGTCAGTTGGTAGTATTGCTACGTCTTTAACCCACCTAGTCGTTCACATAGAGTAAAAAAAGGCTCATTGCAGATTACTAGGCATAATATCATAAATAACCTCTATTGAATAAAACAGAATAAAATCTTATATATTTATTTAATTTCATGCCAATTTTAATCCAAGACTTTGTCAACGATAGTATTGTTGTTTACCCATGCATCTATCTCGTTCATTCAGTAAATCTGACAGTTAGTAGTACATTCATTGGGAGATATTTTAAATAAAGGTTGTCACGTTTATGCATTATTAACTGCTTTCTAAAGTTTAAAATACTTAAGTGCTAGGGAATTAAATTGCTGTATAATAAACTCAATAAACCAATTATTGAGTTTATTGGAAAAGTTTGGCATATTTTTAGGGAAAATTTTGGTCAGATTTTTGGAAAAAAATGTGTTGTTTCTTTTGCTGTTTGGAAACAGATTTTTTTCACATTTTGTGATTGGAAAACAGCCTGTTAGAGGCTGTAATTTTGGGTAAAAAAGTCACTTCATAAATTCTAATACATTTTATGCTGCTGGTTTGTTGCCTGTCTATTTAGTTCAGCAGTGCATTCCTTTAAATATCCAGTCATATATTTAGTTTCTCTGACCATCATATTAAGACACGCTGGAAGAATTGCTTAGAAATTTGATATACAGTCAAGTAACCATTTCAGGATCCGATCAGTAGCGTAATAAAGTTGTTCTGGTGAAAAGCAATACATGTTTTGAAACTTCTTTTACGCCAGTTTGATTGAATATTACATTTGCTTACTGTTTCAGCGCTTAGTCTTATTTTTAAGCACAGGCAAAATGTATTTGTGATACCTTTTTTTCGCCTCAGAATTAATGCATTAACGGATCAGTTGTAGCCATAACGGATCACGTGATTGAAACCATTCAGGAGGGCATCTAACACGCTATTTGAACTGTTGAAACATAAACTGTGTTGTTTACAATGACCAAGTTACATTTCCAGTTATAAATATATTCATTTTTTGTAATGAATTGTTTTCTATATGGTATCTTCACTTTATGCATGACGTTCTTGTGTGAATTATCTGTTGAAAATCCTAAATAGATCAAAAGATATGCCTGGCATCTTATAAACCATGTAAATTGTTTGAATCATATCTAATATAATCCATATTGAACATGGAACATAAATAAAATATTAATATCAAGATCATTTATTGAAAGAATCAACAAGATTTGCATATACACATGTATTTTAATATACTATATTATCAATACGCATATCATCACATTTGATCCGTTATTGCCCTAATTCTTCATTTCATTTAAGGTGTTGCAAAATCTTAAACATGAATCAAAACTGAAATGGACTTTTTCAGGCAGAAAGACTACTAAATGGCCTTTAAATTAAATTGTTAACTTCTTACTTTCCAACAGTTATAGCATGTGGCCGCAAATAATGTTCAACCTCGATTTGGAAACTAGACGGAAGTAAACAAAGTTGTATATACATGTCAACAAAAAAATACCGAAATGTTTGACAAAGAGTAGCTCCAATTACGACTCAATAAATGCGTTTTAATAAACAGGCCTTGAAGATGCTGCATGTGTGCAAAATCATCTAAAAATGTCAAATATTTATCGCGATACGTAGTCTTGAACATCAAAGTGATCCACTATGGGCAATGATCCGGTAATGGTAACTTGACTGTATTTCGTGATTTTAATTGAAAAAAGGGATATTTAAATTTATAAGAAAAACTTAAAAGTTGAAAATAGCATTCAGAACTAAATTCGGACCTGCAAAATGAGTGTGAAATACAACGTCGGTTTCTTGCGCGGACGAAAGATCTGCGAGAATTTGCTCTTTCGTTGGTGGTTTCGGTCTATCTTTGAAAGTCTGCGTCTTTCCCATTGTTTTGGGCGGAATAAGTCGAACAACGAGTAACTTTAACCAAAATTGTTTTTGTTTTTTACGTCAAAGCTATGTGGCAATAAAATGTCGTTGTAAAAATAGCTTATTTTCCTAAATCCCTACCCCTACGACTCGTAATTAATTGTAACCACCTGGCCTAGTGCAAGTTCGGAAGCCAATGTTAGCCTGGTAACAATATACATGATGTATATGTAAATATACATACCTGGGTTAACTTAACGCCTTTTGTGTGAAGCCGATGTGATCAGAGTGCATTCAATGAATTCACCTCCACTTTCGCAAATGAAAACACTTACTTCGTCAACTGACATAAACGCATTGTGGAACACCTTCAAGGATAGCTATTTCTCCATCATGGAGTAAATTATATCTTAAAGGGGTCTTTTTCAAAGATTTCGGCATGTTTTGAAGTTTGTAATTAAATGCTTTCTATTGATAAATGTAAACATTTGCTCTAAAAAGCTCCAGTAAAAATCAAGAATAAAATTAAACAAGAAACCTTCGGAGACGGGTGATGGTCCCCAAATTTTTTTTGTCACAATATTGCACTATATATTCAGATAAAAGGAAACGTCTTGAGGGCACAGTAGTTGGGGGGACAAGAATTTTTTATAGACAATTACAAAGGGCCATAACTCTGTGAAAAATCCGACCAGAACCCGCTGATAATATGCACATCTCCTCATGGTAGTGAAGCTTCATTGAATTCCGGTCATTAGTTGCTGAGAAATAGCCCGGACAAAAATTGTCCACCACGGACGGACACATGGACGGACAGACGAAGCAGCGACTATATGTTCCCCTCAATTAAATTTTAGCGGAGCATAAAAACGAAAACAGTAACCCTCAACAGGACTCGAACCACTGACCCATGGATACCTGGCGTAAAAAGTCTCCCACTTAGACCTCTCGACCATCCTTCCACATACAATTCAAGATGTGTTTTATACTATATATAAGTAATCCTCGTAGTTTCACAAAATATAACGACAACAATAGAACTCTCCAAATTATTCAACTGTTTCGCGTTGCAACGCTTTATAATTTTCAGGTTTTTAAATCGTCAAAAGATGCATATAATGGCTATATTAGAGTATGGTAAATGTTCAGTATTACTATTTGCTCACAAATATCATATCTAAATCGAAAATCTGCAAATCTGAAAAAAAAAATTAAATTTTGTCAATTTACCAAAACGTGAAAAGGCCCCCTTTAAAAACGTACATCAAGTAGAATCGACCAACCCAAAATCAAAGATCAAACGCATCTCAAGGAGGAAAAAGAAAGCATACAGAAAGGCTTAACTCAAAAACATACCCGAGGACATAACCAAGTATAAGCAACTGCAAGTAGAAACACAACAGGAATGCAAAAAGGCATATAACAACTATGTGAGAGACTTCGTCACCAGTGACAACAAGATATGTGTTTGTCAGAAACACTATGTCCCCTACTGCGCCGCTTTAAAGCTATATATTTGACCTTTGACCTTGAAGGATGACATTGACCTTGACTTTTCACCACTCAAAATGTGCAGCTCCATGAGATACACATGCATGCCGAATATGAAGTTGCTATCTTCAATATTGAAAAAGTTATGGCAAAAAGTTAAAATTGGAGCAAACACACAAACAAACAAACCAACCAACCAACAGACAGGCCAAAAACAATATGTCCCCCACTAAAGTGGTGGGGGACATTAAAACCTACAGAACAGCTATGTTGACGAGGTCTCAAAGTGTAACAGGCCATTTTCAGGTAGATCTATACTGAACCGCTTAACGAAACCTTTCCCAAAGCAAAATTGTAATCAAAGCACTGAAGTTGTTCGCTATTGCATAATCTTAGAGGCAACTCAGTTTTTAAAATTATTGTATAGCTTTTTATATTGCAAGTTTGAAATGAACACAACCCATTCAAATTTATAAAAAATGTGTCTTAAAGTACAGGTCGAGATGTGTGTGCACTGTTTATCCTCATATTTATCGTATAGAGATAACTTAAACAAAATAACAACAATATGTCTCTTTTTTTCGCAATTGGTTGCTGCACTGGCAGCCATCTTTAGAATAACAAGCCTAGAATCATGTACATGTTGTTTTATGTGTTTCTAATACTTCTTTTATTTTCTTAAAATTAGTGAGCAACAATTTTGCCGGCATGACAGACTTGTAATGCATCATGTCGTGTTGTGAGCCAGAATTGATTCATTTCTTAGGCCTAATTGATCCACAGTCTCCAATTTGTATTCTATGTTAAATTGGATTGAGTTGTTTCAATCTTTGAAAAAGCTAGTTGCCCTGTGTTTTTTTTTTAGCCCAACTGTAACCAACTTTTGAAATGGAGTTTCTTGGGCTTAAATCTACTGACCCAGGCTAACATGCAACCTGTAAGTTATTCATGATGTAAGATCTGACAGTGTATTGAACTCATTTAATTTGCAAGTCTGAAGACATTTAAGGGACCTTTTCACGTTTTGGTAAATTGACAAAATTAAACGATTTAATGATTTGGAGGGTTCTGTTGTTGTCGTTATATGTTTTCATACTACGAGGATTGCTTATATAAAGTATAAAATACATCTCTTAATGTATGAGCAAAGCTGGCCGAGTGGTCTAAAGATAGACTTTATTCCAGGGGTCAGTGGTTCGAGCCCAATTGAGGGTAACTTTTAATGTCTCTTTAATTTTATTCTTGCTTTTTTTTGTAATGGAGCTTTTAAGATCCAATGTTTACATTTATCAATATTAAGCATTTAATGACACATTGTGAAAAGGTCCCTTTTAGATGTTTACTAAAAATGCCACAAGGTAAAAATTTAGAACTCATTGGTTGTTAATTTGATTTAAAAGTTATTTTATTCATTTGCCTTGTCGGCGAGGTTACTTTGAAGTTATTATCACTTTTATCTTCTTTTTTTTCAAATCATTAATATAAACAATATTTAACCTTCATTTTGGGAAAAAGGGCTTAATGTATATGCATTTATTGTCATCCGGGTACCAGAGACTCTCTTTAAACGAAAAAAACCATAAAATCAGACAGTGCTGTCCTTGATTAGCTTGTTCGCATTGCCTGCATTGCACAGGCTAATCAATGTGCACAGGCTAATCTTGAACACCACTTATTTGACATGCATTAAGCCCCGTTTTCCCTGAAAGCAGCCAATATGTACAGATTTCAATAACAAACTGGCCAATGTCGTCGCAAAAGATGTTAAACACTATTGATTACATACACACACACACTGTCTGCAGTGTACCAGTGTTGAAGTTTAAACAGGCAGATGCAGTGGTTTTCGTTCTTAGAGTAGTTAAGAGCAGACCGACTTGCAACGCACCACACTAACATTAGCTGTTCGCAAACGAACAACTAAACACTATTCCAATTTGAAATCTAACTAAGTATATAACTAGTTTAATACGATTTTTTTTTATTTGAATTATTATTAAGATTAATATTACATACGTTTCTCCTGAGTCAGACGCCCAAAGACCACCTGTAAGCGATCCTGTGAGTATGAAATGAAGAACAGTAAAATGCAATATAGGGGTAGCTGAAAAACGCAGTCCAAAACAGAGGCCGCTGGAGGTCACTGTTACCGAGACAATATGCTCCACAAAGATCTCAAACTTGTGAATAAGTCAGTTAAGTTAAGCTTCTCTCGAATCCTTGATATTTGCGCGAAACAAAATAAAACCCGAAACTGCATGTTCCCAAAATGGCAAGACAAAAGCCCGTGTAAATTCAAACATTGAAGAGGCCTCTGAAACTGATGGGTAGCTAATCAAAGCATTTATTTTTAAACTTTTTTGTGAACCAACATTTTAACATTTAACTTTTTTACATGCCAGAGCTTTTTCCGCTGATTCTATAGCCAATTTGTTGTCGTAATTTCAATAGTAAACAAGTAGATTTCTCCAAATCCGATCCGAAAATTCACAATTGACGGTTTTACTTTCTGATGTTTTGAAAAAAAAGAACTGTTAAGGGTAGAAATAAAGCGTTTGGAAGTTGTAATATCCATAACTATCTATCTATCTTCGGATACTGTTGAACTCCCCTTTCGGATATTATTCAATTTATTGTATGCTTATGTTTAGAGTTTTCTGTTTTATGACAGTTTTATCAATGATAATTGTATTAAATGTTATAATATTTTTTGCAAATTTAAAGTAAATTACCAGACAGACAGCCAGCCAGCCAGCCAGGCATTACCCCTACAATTAAACAGGTATACGGTACACGGACATGTATAGCTCTTTAAAAGATATCATATTATATATAGCCTATGTATCGCCAGAAGGTTCACCAATTTATGAGCGAATGAATGCGAATAATGGTATCACTATTATTGACTCTAATATTTCTTCTTTAAGAGTACTTTATGCTGATGCATGTATATACCTAGCAGGAGATTTAAACGCACGCACAAAAAAATTATTAGATTATATACCTGATGATAATGTGGATAACATTTTAACATAGAGGTTGATTATAACACGGATCCCTTTGATCGCCCACGTAATAACAAAGACTCAGAACGATATAACAATTTTGGGAAAACACTCGTTGAACTGTGTTGTACGCAAGGTATGCATATTTTAAATGGGCGTAGCTACGATGATTTTTTAGGAAATTTTACATGTCTTACAAATAATGGCGCTAGTGTTGTTGACTACCATGTTGTATCCACTGAGCTATTTTCTCATATTACTTATTTTTGTGTGGAGATTAGGGATGAGTCTGATCATTTGCCTATTAGTTCTAAAATAGTTTTGGGGAAAAAGAAAATTATTCGTGCTAATTGCGGCAATCAACATTACTTTAATAACGGTAGCGAACACTTACCAAAAATAGAAAAGTATAAATGGAAAGACGCACACAAGCAAAATTTCATAAGAGTATTTGAAAACAGTTTTAACATTCAGCATGCGCAAATATTTGAAGCAATCGCGTGCACGGATATTGACGAAGCGATCGATAAAATTTTAAATTTGTACAAATACGCTGCATCCGATATGAAGGCTAATTATAAAACACACTATCTTAATAAAAATGACAATTCATTAAATCAACCGTGGTGGGATAGAGAATGCAACGCAGCTAAACAAACGAAGTACGCAGCATTACGAAGATTCCGTTTAAGTAATGATGCATCGGATTATCAATACTATATATCACTCCGTAGAGGGTTTAAAAATATGTGCTCGGACAAAAAACAAGCGTATCAAACGACGAAAAGAAACGAATTGGTTTTATCGCGTACTAAACCAAATTTGTTCTGGAAATTAATAAAAGGTAGTCATAAGACGAAAAACAAAGATTCTTGTAATATAGATCCATTTGCATGGTACGATTATTTAAAGGCCTTCTTTGTAAAGAAAATCAACCAAGTCTAATTGATATACAGCTAGAGGTTAACGAAACTGAAGATGATCAAGATCAAATTTTAAACTCAGAAATCACGAACGAAGAAATAATAAAAAGTATTTCAAAACTCAAAGATGGAAAATCGCAAGGGACCGATGGCCTTGGGGCAGAATTTTATAAAAGTACGATGCATATGATAAGTCCTTTACTTCGAGATTTATTTAATAAGATTCTAAATACAGGGCATTTTCCAAATATCTGGCGGGATAGTATAATTGTGCCGATATATAAGTCAGGCGCTACAGATGACCCCTCTAATTATAGAGGTATATCATTAATTAATGTAATGTATAAAATATTCTCCAATATCGTATACAACAGATTATGCAAATGGGCAGATTTTAACAATAAAATAGAAGAAGCACAAGCCGGTTTTCGCAAGGGATATTCAACCATTGATAATTTATTTACTCTTCAAAGCATGGTCCAAAAATATACGTGTAAACCTGGTGGTAGGTTTTATGTTCTATACGTAGACTTCCAAAAAGCATTTGATAGTTTGATTATTCATAAACTATTTACAACTATGTGTAAAAATGGGGTCAAGGGGAAGCTTTTTCAAGTATTAAAATCGATGTATTCAAATCTACGCGGATGTGTACGGGTAAATGATAAAAATGTCACGCAAAACTTCAATTGTAACATCGGCACTAGGCAAGGGGACGTAACCAGCACTATAATTTTTAATTTATACATGAACGAGTTGTCTACCTTTCTAAAATCTAAAGGTCATAGGGGTATTTTTTATCACCGAAGATATTTCAGACATTATTTGCATTCTTTTTGCCGATGACGTTGCGAGTTGCGCCGATACCGCGATCGAGCTACAATCACAATTGGACTCTATATCAGAATTTTGTGATAATACTGGTATGACAATTAATCAACAAAAGACTGAAATTATTGTTTTTAGAAATGGAGGTCCGCTAAGAGCATACGAACATTGGGTCTTAAAAAATAATCCCGTAAATGTCACATCTGTATATAAATACATGGGTCTTCTTTTTACACCCAAATTATCATGGAGGAAAGCGAAAGAAAAACTTGCAGCTCAAGCCCGAAAATCTATTTTTGCTATTAAATCATACCAAAGAAACTTTGGATATTTTTCATACACGGAATATTTTAAATTGTTTGATTCAATGGTTAAACCCATACTTACATATGGCTCTGAGATATATGGAATAGAATTCTCAGACATTCTCGAAAAAGTGCAAATCGAATGTTGTAAATATTTCCTTGGTGTAAATAAATCTGTAAATGATAGCATTGTATTAGGAGAATGTGGTAGATTACCTCTTTGTATAGAACATCATGTAAAATGCGTTAAATATTGGTGTAAATTGATAAGTATGACAGAGGATCGATATCCTAGAAACTGTTATATTATGTTAAAGCGGCATGACGAAATCGGAAGAACTAATTGGGTGACATCTGTAAAAAATATTTTGTACCGTTATGGATTTGGTTTTGTTTGGATAAGTCAAGAGATAGGAAATGTGGAATTATTCTTAATGTCATTTAAACAAAGATTGATTGATTGTAATACACAGAACTGGCTTGAAGCTCTTGGAAATTCACCAAGATGCGATACTTACAAACAGTTCAAATCTATGTTAAACCCAGAAAAGTATTTGTTTATCGATATACCATTTTATGTTCGAAAGTCAGTTGCTAGATTCCGTTGTTCAAGCCATAAATTAGCTATTGAAACTGGTCGACATTTAGGAATTTCAAGAGAAAACCGATTATGTACATATTGTTCAGTCGTTTTTAATAATATGTGTATTGAAGATGAGTTTCATGTATTTTTTAAATGTCCAAAATTCAACCAAGAAAGGCAAATGTATATCTTTTCATGGTACAATGGTGAACAAAATTTCTTAAATTTTTGCAATCTTATGCAAATCTCTGATGAAAGTAAACTTAAAAGCATAGCCTTTTTTGTAACTGAAATAATGAAAAAGAAAGATGTAGATCAAAATTGATGTTCAAACTTGATGTATCACAACTCAAAAAATAACATGCTGTTACTTATGTATGCTGTATTTTGGGCCGGTGGCCTTTATTTACAAATAAACTTTTGTCTTGTCTTGTCTTGTCTTGACAAGTCATTTTTCCACCCAAGACATATAAAATACACAGATAACACACTATCTTCTTCGCTACAGCTACATTCAATAAAATCTCACGGCGTGCGTGACTTCGCGAGAATCACGCCAAATTGATTTTGGAGATGCCGGAAACAAGTGCTGTCGGCCATTTTGTCACAAAACCATCAATTATTTCTTCGTAATTAATCGACAATATTTGTTGTCGTGGGGTATTCTGGGCATGATCTGGTAAGTTTTTGTTATTTTGATAATATTATTCACAATCTTAATGTGTTAATTTATGTTTTTAGCGCTCGATTGGTGGTTTGCAGAGCAAAATAAATGTCTGAAGTAAACGACGGCGCAACGTCACGAAATAAATAGACTATGTAACTGTCAAGTTTGTCGACACTTTTATTTTTTTTATGCATTATATGTATATAATCAAATTATTGGATGTCACTGATATATTTGTTTATTTTTTACTAATACATAATTTAGACTAATTAAAACCGAATGGCACTGTCCTTGCAAACTATTCCATTATTAATAATATAATTAGCAAATGTAATCAAAACTTATTGAATGTTAAATAGTTTAACTCAATGATATCTGGATCTGGATATGTACGTCGCAGGACCTTTCGGTGTAGGCGCAACGGAAGAGAGGGTGGTTTAGTCCCACTGTAGGACAGTTGACCTGAATATGTCAACTGTGTCCGCGCGAACAACACTTTCTTCAAGATTGTTCCACTCTATTAATGTCTTAGGGAAAAATGAGTTTTTATATAGTTGGGTTTTGCACTGGATTGGTGTGAAACACTTAGAGTTTTTAACTGAATATTGTTCAACGATATTGTTTACTTTGAAGTCTTTGAAATGTTTAGGGGTAATTCTACGCTTTGATTGCCGGACTGGGGTAAGGAAGTCTTGGCTAGGCATTGCTGGCACCAGCCCCTCAACCACCTTGAAGAAGAAGATAAGTCTATTGGCCTTCCTTCTTTCCTGGAGAGGTGGGATCTTCATACTCTTCAGCATGTTTGTCACGTAGCCTGGTGTTTTGGTATAGTAGTCGCCGGTTATGAACCTCGCCGATTGTTTTTGGATCTTTTCAATTTTATCGATGTCTTTTTGAAGGAGTGGATCCCAGACAATGGAGCTATATTCTAGAGTTGTTCTAATTAAGGCGAAGTATGCTGTTTTACGGCAGGATTCGGGGCAGTGTTTCAGGTTGCGTCTTAGGAAGCCAAGTGTAGAGTTTGCTTTTTTGGTGATCTTATTTATGTGTGAGCTCCAAGTTAGGTCTTCTGATATTGTCACTCCGAGGTATGGGTTTTCTGGGACTTGTTGAAGGATGTGGTTTTCGAGTTGATAAAATTTTGAGGTTTTCTGGTTTATGGTTAGTATGTAGCATTTTTTGGCGTTGAATTGCATGCCCCATGTGTTAGCCCAGGTTTCTAGTTTGTTCAGGTCTTGTTGTAAAATTTCATGGTCATGGCGACTTCTGATGGGTCGATAAAGTAAGCAGTCGTCTGCAAATAGGCAGACCGATGACTTAACTGAATCGGGTAGGTCATTTATGTGGCAGAGGAAAAGCAGAGGGCCAAGGACTGTGCCCTGTGGAACACCGGAGTCGACAGTTACCGGGTTTGATTTCTCTCCCTCCACAACAACATTCATGCTCCTGTCTGTAAGGAAGTCCTCGAGCCAGTGATTTATGCTACCAGTGACGCCATACTGCTTCAGTTTATGCAGGAGCTTTTTATGTGGAACCGTATCGAAGGCCTTGCTGAAATCCAGGATAGCCATATCTATCTGCGTGCCAGAGTCATAGTTGGAGAGAAGGTCATGGACAGTGGTCAGTAGTTGTGTTTCACAGGAAAATCCGGTTCGGAAGCCATGGTTTAGTTTAGTTAAGATGTTGTTATTTTCCAGATGGTTTAGGATATGTTTGCATATGATGTGTTCTAGAAGCTTGCATGTTACACAGGTTAGGGAGACGGGTCTATAATTTTCAGCTAGGTGGACGTCGCCTTTCTTGAAAACGGGTGAGACAAAAGCATCTTTCCAATCTCGAGGGAGTTTACCGGAGTCTATAGATATTTGGAATATTGTTGATAAAGCAGGTGCTAACTGGCTGGCGCAGGTCTTCAGTACTAAGTTCGGTATCATGTTCGGTATCATATGATGATGGTCATCCCTCAGACTTAAAATTATAAGTGGAAAGTGTAAAAGTCAGCATTAGATAAAAAGTATTTAAAATTAAAATGTGTTATTGTTATCTCCTTAATTTTGAATTTTTGAACAGCAATGCCAATGAATGCAAAATCTAAGGGTATAATTAATGATCACAAGTTCAGAAGTCTGTCTCCTTTTCAGCTTCTTACAAATTAAGTATAAAAATACTCCCATATATGTTTTAGAATCTGAACATGAACATAATTAAATCAAAGCTTTATCAGCTGAATGAATTATACTGTGACTGAAATAGTTGTGTCTATAATAAATGTTCATTGATAGTACAAAATTTAAATAAATTTATATGTAAATAATTATATATATATAATATTTTATTAAAAACGTTTATTAAGTTATCAGTAACTGGTAATATTTTGTTCTGTACTTTCTTTTAAATTAAATTTACTAAGTAATTGTTCAGCTTCAAAGAAATTTGTCCTATATTACGCTCTGTAAAAACCACTATGTTCAAAATTCCGTCTTGTGGCTTCACAAATATTTAATAAGTTTGAAATTCCTGCGAAAGAAACAAAGTGCATAATTCCATCAACAAATCTCCTTCATACAAATTCTTAATATAAAAATACGCCCGGATGTGTTTTATGCCTGGAAAAAACAGTTGAATTACGCCCAGAAATAATTTTAGTTCCGGGCGTAAAACTCATCCCGCCTGTTGTACGAGCGTAATTCCAACTTTACATGCCAATTCGTCCCGATTACGCCCGGAATCCACCCCATTATTTCGTACAGGTAATAATTTTTAAAAGCAAAAAAATAAAATAAAACTTTTTTATTTAATGAATTTGTGGAATTTAAAGGGATCTTTTCACGCTTTGGTAAATTGACAAAATTGAAAAAAGTTGTTTCAGATTCGCAAATTTTCGTTTTAGTTATGCAGTCTTCGAAATAAGCTTTGAAAAGTTACATGCCAGTCGGGCCAGTTACTTAAGAATTTTTACATGCCCAACATATTTTTTACATGCCCAAACTTTTTTAACCAAAATTATAACAAATCACAACATTTGAACTCTTACATGCTACACATAGTTAAGCAGAACATTTGTTTCAATAGTAGTGAATACAATTACATCTAATCAGTCACTAGAATTAAGACGGTCGATCGTTACACCAGTGCTCTTGAAAAGAGCGTTCTCTGGTGTCCTCGTACCATTTCTTGGCTTCCTTTTTCTCTCAATCATTTTCAATTTTCTATTTTGGAAGTGTTTTATCGGGCTTAGCCCCATCAACATACCTAAGATACTGCATAGCCTCTATGTCGACAATAACATTTGTTTACATTGACAAAAACGGAAGCGTATTACTAGATTGAAACTAGAAATGGCGCGGCAGAGGCCGACGCGTATCCCCACGCCGAATGTTTGACCTAGGTGTGCCCCAGGGTTGGTAATGGGGCCATGCATAGCTGAGATTGACCGTATTGTCATAAGAGAAGTTCATCATCAATTAGAAGTGAATTGGTGTAGAAATGAAGAAGTTATAGTAAAAGGCAATTTTGGGTGGGTGTGACATATGTGGGCAGGGCGCCCCAGGGTTGGTAATGGGGCCATGCATAGTTGAGATTGACCGTATTGTCATAAGAGAGGTTCAGTATCAATTTGAAGTGAATCGGTGTAGAAATGAAGAAATTATAGTAAAAGGCAATTTTGGGTGGGTGTGGTCTATGTGGGCGGGGCGCCCCAGGGATGGTAATGGGGCCATGCATAGTTGAGATTGACTGTATTGTCATAAGAGAAGTTCAATATCAATTTGAAGTGAATCGGTGTAGAAATGAAGAAATTATAGTAAAGGCAATTTTGGGTGGGTGTGGTCTATGTGGGCGGGGCCCCAGGGTTGGTTATGGGGCCATGCATAGTTGAGATTGACCCTAATGTCATAAGAGAAGTTCAGTATCAATTTGAAGTGAATCCGTGTAGAAATGAAAAAATTATAGTAAATGGAATTTTTTGGTGGGTGTGGCCTATGTGGGCGGGCGCCCCAGGGTTGGGATTGGGGCCATGCATAGTTGAGATTGACCCTAATGTCATAACAAAAGTTCAGTATCAATTTGAAGTGAATCCGTGTAGAAATGAAAAAATTATAGTAAATGGAAATTTTTGGTGGGTGTGGCCTATGTGGGCGGGGCGCCCCAGGGTTGGGAATGGGGCCATGCATGGTTGAGATTGACCGTATTGTCATAGGTGAGGTCCAGTATCAATTTGAAGTGAATCGGTGTAGAAATAAAGAAGTAAATGTAAAATAACCTAAAAAAATGAGTGATAATTTCTGACGCGGCCCCACCCCAACCCCTATAACTTTTGACCCAGGGGTCAGATCAAAATTCCAAATAGTGCAGGGTCGCACATATGCTCATAGCTACCATGTGTGTAAATTTCAAGGTTCTAGTGCTTTTAGTGTAGGAGGAGATAGTGGCCAGGACGGACGGACGGACGGACAGACGGACGGACAGACGGACGGACGGCGGAGATCACCACAATATCCCCACCTTTTTTTCAAAAAGCGTGGGGATAATGATCGATTCAAAAAGCATCTTCTCGATTAATGTCTAGAGAAACCGTCGATAAGAACTGATTGTGACCTAACTGCAACCGTCGATAAGAACCGATTGTGACCTAACTGCATCGGTTAAAAACAATAACGATGACGTGTGCAAGCAGGTGCGTGTTGTTAAACCAATCGAATTTCATTGTTTTACAACTTACGGCAAGGTGTTTGTTTGCAAAATTGAAAAATAGATCTGCAAATATCAAGAACCGCTTACGATTTTTTTTTTATAAACTGTCAATTGGCTTCAATAATTTACATGCCCGGCGGGCCACAAACATGAATTTTTGTATGTGCCCGGCAGAAATTTTACTCGCCACGGGCGATCGGGCGTCTGCTAATTTCGAAGACTGGTTATGATATTTGTGAGGAAACAGTAATACTGAACATTTACCATGGTCTAATATAGCCATTATATGCATCTTTTGACGATTTTAAAACCTAAAAATTATAAAGCGTTGCAACGCGAAACGATTGAATAATTTGGAGAGTTCTGTTTTTGTCGTTAAATTTTGTGAAACTACGAAGATTGCTTATATAAGGTATAAAATACGTCAAATATGTGTACTCGGCGGAATAGCTCAGTAGGCTAAAGCGTTTTTACTTCAGGACTCTGGCAGGACTCCAGGGGTCACTGGTTCGAAACCTGGTCCGGGCAATGTTCTTTTCCTTTTTTTAATTTTATTCTTGATTTTTTACTGGAGCTTTTACGATCCAATGTTTACATTTATCAATATAAACTTATAAAGCATTTAATGAATAAGTTAAAAAATGCCAAAATCTGTGAAAAGGCCCCTTTAAGGAAAAATTGATAACTTTACGAATTAAAAAATGTTTTAAATGCAAAAATATGAAATATGTGGCAATTTTTTATTCAATCTCAAAATAATTTTTTACCATCTAAATAACATTAAAATATTTTTAAATGTTCATTTCTTAATTTTGACATCAATGTGAAATGCCTTTAAATTCATGCAATAACATTGAACTAAAAACACTTACTTTCATTTGCAACTGTATCTTATAAACATAGAGGTAACAACAGCAACAATTTACTTGTTAAGATGTGAATGATCAGCAATTTTCTTCCCAAATTTGGAAAAGTACCTGTACCATTACCAATTAGGAAAGTTAGCACGAAAGCCCTGATATTGAGAAAATTCACGTCGTAAAATCTCCCAATTGGGAATTACCATTATGGGTCTTTTTAATTGCTTGGTATCAACAAAGACCTATCCATATGTATATAGATAGGTCTTTGGTATCAAGAGCACAAATCAACTCAAGTATTGTTTAACATTCATTTTGGCTTGAAATGTTCATTGTCAGTGCTCATTTTAATTTTAAACTTGCAGATCATGTATGTTTGGAATAAAATTGACCAAAGTTTCCTTCCTTTTGGGAAACATTAAGACTGAAATAATTGGGAATTGAGTAGTTTTTAGCTCACCGCATTGCTCAGGTGAGCTTTTGTGACCGGTCTTTGTCCGTCGTCCGTCCGTTAACATTTGTTCGTACACACTATAGAGGGCACACTTCTTTTCCGATCTTCATGAAACTTGGTCAGAAGCTTTGTCCCAATGATATCTCGGTCGAGTTTGAAATTGGGTCATGCCAGGTCAAAAACTAGGTCACTAGGTCAAAAAAAAAAAAAACCTTGTAAACACTGTAGAAGTCACATTTCATGCCCAATCTTCATGAAACATTGTCAAAATGTTTGTCTTAATGATATGTTGGTTGAGTTCAAAAGTGGTTCTGGTCCGTTGAAAAACATGGCCGTCGGTGGGCGGGGCAGTTTTCCTTATTTGGCTATAGAGATACCTTGTAAACACTCTGGAGGCCACATTTTTTGTCCAATCTTTATTTAACTTGGTCAGAACATTTGTCCTAATGATATCTCGATTGATTTCGAAACTGGGTCATGATGGGTCAAAAACTAGGTCACTAGGTAAAAAAAAAAGAAAAACCTTGTAAACACTGTAGTAGTCACATATCATGCCCAATCTTCATGTAACTTTGTCAAAATGTTTGTGTTAATGATATGTTGGTTGAGTTCAAAAGTGGTTCTGGTCCGTTGAAAAACATGGCTGCCAGTGGGCGGGGCAGTTTTCCTTATTTGGCTATAGAGAAACCTTGTAAACACACTAGAAGTCACAATTTTTGCCCAATCATTATGAAAGCTGGTCAAAACATTGGTTATATTGATATCTTGGCTGAGTTCGAAAATGGTCCAGATCGATGAAAAAACATGGCCGCCAGTGGGCAGGGCATTTTTCTCTATATGTATGCAGTGAAAACACGTGAACACTCTAGAAGTCACATTTTTGGCCCAATTTTCATGTAATTTGGTCAGAACATTTGTTTCCTTGATACAAGAGTTGAGTTCAAAAATGGTTCCGGTCAGTTGAATAACATGGCTGCCGGGGGGGGGGCAGTTTTCTTATATTTACATGTATATAGTAAAAAAAGCTTGTGAACACTCTAGAAGTCACATTTTTTGCCCAGTCATCATGAAACTTGGTGAAAAGATTGGTTTTATATATATCTCAGATGAGTTCGCAAATGGTCCCTATCGGTCAAAAAAACATGGCCGCCAGGGGGGAGGGGGAGTTTTCCTTGTGTGACTAGAGAGAAACCTTGCAATCGAACACTATAGAAGTCACATGTTTTGCCAAATCATCGTGAAACTTAGTCAATACATTGGTTTTATTGATTTCTCGGACAAGTTGGAAAATGGCTCAGATCGGTGAAACACACTTTTTAGCTCACCTGATTGCTCAGGTGAGGTTTTAGGATTGGTCTTTGTCCGCTGTCCGTCCATCCACATTTGGTTTATAAACACTCTAGCATTCACACTTCTCAAGCAGTCTTTATGAAATTTGCTGAAAGATCTCAGTCAAGTTTGATTATGAGCAAAACCACATAATTAATGTCATTATTATTGCCCTTAGATAAGTTAGATTGTCCAAATTTTCATTATATTATACAAAATCTTTGTAAACACTCTAGAGGTCACAATTTTGTGTCAGATTTTATGAATCTTGGTCAAAATATTTATTTTTGTAAGCAAAGTTTGATGTTTGGTAAGGGGGGTCAACTCAAAATATAGGTCACCAGGTCAAATCTTACAAAAACAAAAACACTCCATATGCCAGAGTTTTGGTTCAATAATGATGAAACTTTACCAGGATGTTTGTCTGGACAATATCAAGATCAAGTTTGACGTTAGGTAAAGATTGAATGAACCGACTCTTCTCAGTTGAGCGAACTAGGGGCCATCTTGGCCCTCTTGTTCTTCAATTGGGAAAGTACCTTTTACAGGTACTTTATAAAGAAAGGAAAAAATCGCTGATGATTGACTTGTCATTAAACCTCGTTATTATGTACAAAACATTATCTTTAAACCTAGTCATCTTCAATTAAAACATAAAACTGTGTCAAAAACATAATGTATAATTAATGGTAGTCATCATGCACAACAACTTAGCACATAGTAATTAATATATCAGTTTTAAAGAACACAATATGTATAAACCTAGTCATCATGCACTGAAATTTAGCATCTCAGTTGCACAAACACAACATCTCTATAAATCCACAATGTCATGCACACCAACTTTTCACAATCTACATGTAGTAACTAGTGTCTTCTGGTCTGCTTTATGTTCCACTATAAGTTCTACCCTGGGGCCATATACCTTAGCACATTCACTCAACAGTTCACTGGATGTTATGTTTTTGGCGTCATACCTGACCCAGAGGTCTCTGTTACTATTCTCAATCCTTTGGCTCGCTGGTCTCACTCTCCTAGTAGACAGACCATCCTTGAGGTACCGTAACTCATACTTAACATCCTCGGCCTCTATGCATAGGTGTTCGGCATTCGGAACTTTCCAAATATCCGCTTCCAGGAATCTTGGGACTGTAGGTCTATGTCGAACCGCACGTCCTTTGGCTTGGCTGGTCGGAACTTGGTCTACATCTGTTGGCCTTTCTAGCTAGACTGTCTGGCAATGGGACGTTTGGGTTGTTGTGGGATCCATGCGCATGCTAGTGTAGGAGGAGATAGTGGCCAGGACGGACAGACAGCGGAGATAACCACATAATGAGATCTATTTTATTGGTAAAATTTGTTAGAGTCTTCCCTAAAAACAACCATCAAAGAACACTAAAGCTTTAGTGCTTTTACTAATGTACTTGTATCCATATTTTCCCACTTGCATATTATTTGTGTTAATTTGCTCTAATTAGATCCAAATAAGATATAATTAGTTGGTACAATTAATTAATTAATATTTTAAACACTCAGGACTAAACTTACATCAATTTGTTGTAAATCATTAATTATTAAGACACATAAAATGCACACACTTTTAATACTTATCGATAAAGTTATCAATTTTTTTCACATATCCCATCATTACAAATAATTACTTCTAATATACGTTTTCATATTATGTAGACAGTTCACTCCCAAAATGGGAGTAAAACGTCTAGGGGGAAATGTCTTGGGGGGGAACGACAGCCACCCGCTGCAAAAAGACGTATTGAATATTTTTCAATAAAAATAAGTTTTTATTTTCCTGGTTGATACTGTTTCAGGTTCTGGTAGTTAATTATTATGACATGAAATTTATTGAAAATTGAAAGTGAAACTGGATTTGGTCATTTTGGGGAATTTTTGAAAAATTGAAATGCCCAAACGATTTTTTGAAAAACTTTTTCATTTCTCATCCCAGATTGATAAAGTAAGATTTGTGTGCTAGGTGAGATGTTAAACTAGGTATGAATTAAAAAAATAACTAGATGCAGATAAGTCATTTTAAAGGATTTTGCCTTTGTACAATAGGTACAATTTTATACTTTTATTTCGTTCAATCATTTTTCACACCTGCTACCAAAATATTTTGTTTCTTTTTGAAAAAACATTTCTATTTCACCTCCAAAATTGTTGAAGTCAGAATTTTATGCTAGTTGAGATGTTAATCTATATATAAATGTTAGAACAAACTAGAGGAAAATATTCAATTTAAAGGATTTGGCCATGTACAATGTTGGTACAATTTTAAACGTTTCCTTTTATCTGAATATATAGTGCAATATTGTGACTAAAAAAAACTTTGGGGAGCATCACCTGCTCCGACAGTTTCTTGTTTTAATAGTTTACTCTGAAAATTCTGTTTTTTCATGATTTATATTTTTGCAACATTGAGGGGTTATGAAGTTTCAAAAATGTTTTGTTTTGTTTTTAAGCCCAAAAGTGGTTCTTTGATAATACTGGATGACATGCACTTCACCGAAACATGTATAATTATATTGTTTATTCTTAAAAATGTATCTCCCCTGTTCACTAAAAATACCACTTTTCATCAGAAAAATCATACAGATATATGTTTTGTTTTTTTAACAAGCAAAAGCTGCATATTGACTCTTTTTATGCTCCCCAAAATTTATTTTGGGGGGAGCATATAGTCGCCGCTTCGTGTGTCCGTTCGTGTGTCGGTCTGTGCACAATTTTTGTCCAGGCTATTTCTCAGAAACTAATGACCAGAATTCAATTAAACTTTATGGGAAGCTTACTACCAAGAGGAGAAATGCATGTTATCAGCGGGTTCTGGTCGGATGATTTTTCACAGAGTTATGGCCCTTTGAAATTTTCCATTAACTGTACATATAGTGCAATTCTTGTCCGGGCTAATTCTCAGCAACTAATGACTGGAATTCAATGAAACTTTATGGGAAGCTTCACTACCAAAAGAAGATGTGCGTATTATCAGCCGGTTCTTGTCGGATGATTTTTCACAGAATTATGGCCCTTTGAAATTTTCCATTGTACATATAGTGCAATTCTTGTCCGAGCTATTTCTCAGCAACTTATTACGTGAATTCAATGAAACTTTATGGGAAGCTTCACTACCAACAGGAGATGTGCATATTATCAGCCTGTTATGGTCGGATGATTTTTCACAGAGTTATGGCCCTTTGAAATTTTCTATAAACTGTACATATAGGGCAATTCTTGTCTGGGCTATTTCTCCCCAACTACTGACTGGAATTCAATGAAGCTTTATGGGAAGCTTAACTACGTTGAGGAGATGCGCATGTTATTTGTGGGTTCTGGTTAGATGATTTATTAAGAGAGTTATGGCCCTTTGAAATTTTTAAGTTGCTAAACCATCCATCGTATTATTTTTTCCAAAGTTATGCCCCTCAAGACGTTTCCTTTTATCTGAATATATAGTGCAATATTGTGACAAAAACTTTGGGGAGCATCACCCGTCTCCGCCGGTTTCTTGTTCTTTTTATTCAGCCATAAGTTCTTCTCAGCCACTTAAGGGTTATGTTGCTTTTACTAAATGAAATAAATATGTGTCATGAATCATTTAATCGGAAAACATTTAATGTTTGTTATAACTTTTAAATAATTCTATGAAGTTATATTGTTATTGACTGATAAAACCAACATACTGACTAAAAGGGAATATGTTCTAAACTATTTGCATTTTATATTATTATTTGTAATCTTTGCCTAATTTGTTTTTCAAAAATCTAAATAAAATTGACATCTCTTATCAAAAAACATTTATGTAATAGAACTACTATTAAAAATAATATAAAAATTTATAAGTAAAACTTCCCCCATTAAAAAAGTATAATTTTTCCCCTATTTCAGCTAAAAATTCCCCCCTTTTTTGGACTTTTATACCTATGTTGCCAGCTGGTATCAAGCTATTAACCTTTGATTTAATGTATATTTATTTAAATTACATTAAAATTTAGCAATTTTAAGTGTTAAATGGTTGGTGAAAAAGATCTTCTAAAATTCCCCTTTTCGCCCAAAACGCGAAATTCCCCCCTCTAAGGGCCCCGGCCCCAATCCCCCAAAGTGTAGCAAGGGCCCCGTGTCCAATATAATTGAGTGAAACAGCTCTGAGATTGATGAAACTATTCGATAGAACGAAAAACTGAAATATGATTTATTTCTTAGTATTTTACGCACCTAAGTTGAGCCTTGATGCGTATTTATGAGCATTTATAGACGGTGTTTCTCACCAAAATCAAGGAAATATTACTTTATATTCATCTGTGTAATAGTATAAATATTTTTGTGGTAGAATATTTGAGAAAAACGTAAGAAGCAAAAACTTGTCAGCTGAACTTTTTGCATATGTTTACGGAAATCACCGATCGCCGGTTTCCGAAAAACAACATGGTGCGGTTTCCGCAAAACACGATGGTTGCGCCTAAAGATTTTTGTGTTACTGACCATTACTGGTTGATAAATTAATGATTTTGATTCTCATTTGATTAATTTTTGATTTCAAGGCTGAAAAACTTGAAATATGCAAGCTATTCTGTTGTTTGGCAGATGTCTGTCGATACATCTGTACAGTCGATAATTTCCGTAACCACTGGTCAAATTGTAGTAGACACAAGTTTAAATCAAAATTCTTATGTTTTACACAAATATTCTACCACTTCCTCGCTAAATACTAATGCCAAGACAAAATAATGTTGTGGTTCAGGTTACTGGCCAAAAAAAAGTTAGGGTATAAGGAAGGAAAAACATTTTATTTTATTTTATTGAACGGCTTTTTTTCCCATACAAACAATAGGCAATCTAGCACAAACCATTTTAACTGCCGATTAGGATGAATGGTCAATTCATGGCATCAACTTGGCTGTAGCCATGTATTGACTTTTTATCAATATGAAAAATAAAATTCAGAAAAAAAATTATATAGAGAAAAATATTGTAAATTTTGATGAATGAAAACCCAAAAAAACTTTAAAGAACATGGCTTAATTACTAAGGCTAACACCTGTTTGATAGTCATACCCTCATCAACAGAAAAAAACAAATGTAACTAGAACAAGCTCTCTCTTCAACAGTACTTCAGACAAGAAATAAAATTATATACAAATTTTTTAAAACTAGAACAAGCTGTATCTGACATGCATGCTGAATTTAAAACTCTGTGAATTCAAGTCTGGTTTCAAAATACAAGGCTTACAACTGACTTTTTTCATAGAACATTAAATAAAATCGACAAAGAAGATGATTTCTCCATTGCGTCACAGGCGCTGTATGCATTTAACAGTAAAGCGCCTTGCTGATGAGGCTTACAGTGCACACATAAAAATCGCACTCTGTTAAAAGTCAGCGTGGCTAAAAACCGTTACTCCGGTACAGTTTTAATTATACTGGGATTTTTTTTCTTTTGGCTTTTAATTTTGAATAAAATGTTGTAGGGTCGCAGCAAAATAATAGTCTCGGTCCGGGGACCGTAACCACAACATTATTTTGTTTTGGCCTAATACATGAATGCTTTTAAAGTAATATTGCATTGTTTTCTGCCAGGAACACTGTCTATGACCGCGAAAAAAACAAAAACTGTTTGGTTGACAATTAATATTTTCTAAATAGCTTGCATGTGGCATGGCATTGGATGCTCCGAAAGCTAAATATCTCGACTTTCTTTATTGGATGATTTGGGACTGTTAAATCCAATCAGAAAAGAGCTTTTAAACGTAATTTAGACCCATGTTAAGCGAGATAATAAAGTACCACTTTTTGTTCACTGCCAATTTGTGACATCACAAGTTGCTTCCCTTGTTGGTTTCGATCTAGGCTATTATACACACCTGACGTCAAACGTGTTTTGGTTATTTTTAGCTCACCTGAGCTCAACGTGCTCATGGTGAGCTTTTGTGATTGCCTTTTGTCCGTCGTGCGTCGTACGTTGTGCGTTGTGTGGCGTCAACATATGTTGTAGAGGCCACATTTACTTTCCAGTCTTCATGAAACTTGGTAAGAAGATTTGTCCCAATGATATCTTGGATGAATTCAAAAATGGTAACCTTTGCTTGAAAAACATGACGGCCAAGGGGCGGGGCATTTTTCCTTATATGGCTATACATGTAGTAAAATCTGGTTAACACTCTAGAGGCCACATTTATTGTCCGATCTTCATGAAACTTGGTTAGAAGATTCATCCCAATAGTATCTTGGAAGTGTATGAAAATGATGCCGGTTGGTTAAAAAACATGGCCGCCAGGGGGCGGGGCATTTTTCCTTATATGGCTATTGTAAAATCTTGTTAACACTCTAGAGGCCATATTTATGTTCCGGTCTTCATGAAACTTGGTCAGAAGATTTGTCCCAATGATATCTTGGATGAGTTTGAAAATGGTAACCTTTGCTTGAAAAACATGGCTGCCAAGGGGCGGGGCATTTTTCCTTATGTGGCTATAGTAAAATCTTGTTAACACTCTAGAGGCCAAATTTATTGTCCAATCTTCATGAAATTTGATCAGAAGATTCATCCCAATAATATCCTGGACGAGTTCAAAAATGATGCCCTTTGGTTGAAAAACAAGGCCGCCAGGGGGCGGGGCATTTTTCCTTATATGGCTATAGTAAAACCTTGTAAACACTCTATAGAGGCCACATTTATTGTCCAATCTTAATGAATTATGGTCAGAAGATTTGTCTTATTGATATCTTGGATGAGTTTGAAAATGGTTACGTTTGTTTTAAAAACATGGCTGCAAAGTGGCGGGGCATTTTCTCCTATAGGGCTTCATGTATATACATGTATGGCTATAGTAAAATCTTGTTAACACTCTAGAAGCCACATTTATAGTCCCATCTTCATGAAACTCGGTCAGAAGATTCATCCCAATAATATCTTGGATGAGTTCAAAAATGGTTGGTTGAAAAAATGGCCATCATGGGGGCGGGGCATTTTACCTTTAATATAATATGGCTATAGTCAAACCTTGTTACACTCTAGAGGCCACATCTATTGTCCGATAATCATGAAACTCGGTCAGAAGATTTGTCCCAATGATATCTTGGATGTGTTAGAAAAGGGTTTTGGTTGCTTGAAAAACATGGCTTCCAAGGGGCTGGGCATTTTTCCTTATATGGCTATAGTAAAATCTGGTTAACACTCTAGAGGCCACATTTACTGTCCGATCTTCATGAAACTTGGTCAGAAGATTCAGCCCGATAATATCTTGGAAGAGTTAAAAAATGATGCCGGTTGGTTGAAAAACATGGCTGCCAGGGGGCGGGGCATTTTTCCTTTTATGGCTTTAGTAAAACCTTGTTAACACTCTAAAGGCCACATTTATTTTCCGATCTTCATGAAACTTGGTCAGAAGATTTGTCCCAATAATATCTTGTTATCTCAGGTGAGCGACTTTAGGCCTTTCAGGCCCTCTTGGTTGAAAAACTTTGTCATTTTTCATCTCAATTCTCAAATCTTCACATACAAAATGTATTATAATTTATCATTTCATTGCAATGTCTTACATGTAATTGCTTCAGCAATAGCAGAGCACACATTATTTATACCCCCATTACCAATGGTAATGGGGGCTATATAGGAGTCACTTTGTCTGTTTGTCGGTCCCGAAATTTCATTCGATCTTCACCAAACTGGGTCACAAGTTTTATCTAGATGATGTCTACGTCAAGTTTGAATATGAGTCATGCCGGGTAAAAACTTGGTCACGGGATCACTTAGTGCGTTTTAAACCGAAAGTTTGTCCGGACCATAACTGTGTCATTTATCGTTAGATTTTAAAATGACCTGGTACATTAAATTTTGTTCACCATCATGGGACGGTGTGTTGTGCGAAAAAAGTACATCAATATCTCCAAGGTCAAGGTCACACTTAGAGTTTAATGGTCAAATGCTTGTCCGCGCTATAACTTTGTCATTTATTATGAGATTTTAAAATCGTTTGTCAAATTTGTTCACCACCATTGGATGGTGTGTTGCGCAAAAGAATTACGTCAATATCTCCAATGTCATGGTGAGTTCAAAGATCAAAAATGGCCATCAATGAGCTTGTCCGGGCCATAAGTATGTCATTCATTGTGAGATTTTAAAACCATTTGGCACATTTGTTCACCATCATTGGACGGTATGTCGAGGGAAAGAATTACGTCGATATCTCCATGGTCAAGGTCACACTTAAAGTTCAAAGGTAAAAAAATGGCCATAAATGAGCTTGTCCGGGCCATTGTTGATGGTGAGATTTAAAAATCATTTGGTACATTTGTTCACCATAATTGGACGGTGTGTCGCGCGAAAGAATTACGTCGATATCTCCAAGGTCAAGGTCACACTTTGAGTTCAAAGGTCAAAAATGGCAATAAATGAGCTTGTCCAGGCAAAAACTATGTCGTTCATTGTGAGATTTTAAAATCATTTGGCACATTTGTTCACCATCGATGTACGGTGTGTTGCGCGAAAGAATTACATCGATATCTGCAACGTCACAGTCACACTGTGAGTTCAAAAGTCAAAAATGGCCATAAATGATCCTATATCCAGGCCATAACTATGTCATTCAGTGTGAGATTTAAAAATTACTCCGTACATTTGTTCACAATAATTAGACCATGTGTCATGCAAAAGAATTACGTCGGTATTGTCAAGGTCACACTTGAAGTTCAAAAGTAAAAAATGGCCATAAGTGAGCTTGTCCGGGCCATTCCTATGTCGTTCATTGTGAGATTTTAAAATGACTCTGTACATTAATTTTGTTCACAGTCATTGGACGGCGAGATATGCGAAAGAATTCAAGAGTTTAAAGGTCAAAATGGCCATAAATGATAATGGCATAATAATTCTTAACAAGAGGGCCATGATGGCCCTGTATCTGCATACTGCATACTGTGTACCTAATTGGGTAGCCATAGTCCGAATGGTTTTCGACAAGAAGATTTTTAAAGATTTCAAAAAATAGGCGCTTTATTAGTGTTTTAAATTTTGTGACCCCCCCTCCCCCACGGGGCAGGGTCAAAGTAGACCCCAGAGTCATTATTTGAACAAATTTGGTAGAGGTTTATTAGATGTCACTACATGAACATACCACATTAGGCCCAATGCTTATGGACAAGTAGATTTTAAAGTTTTCACAAAATAAGCCCCATATAAGCGTATGTTCAGTTTTGTGACCCCCGGGCAAGGTGGCCCCCAGGGCAGGGTCAAATATGACCCCTGGGGCATAATTTGAACAAACTAAGTAGAGAACTATACAATGTCACTACATACCAAATTGTGTAGCCCTGAGGCCTAATGGTTATGGACAATAATTTTTTTAAAGTTTTCACAAAATAGGCATTATGTTCAATTTTGTGACCCCCGGGGCAGGGTCAAATTTGACCCCAGGGATAAAATTTGAACAAATTTGGTAGAGGACTATTAAATGTCACTACATACCAAATTTGATAGCCCTATGCCGGATGGTTATGGACAAACAGATTTTTGAAGTTTTCACAAAAAAAGCCTTATATAAGCATATGGTCAATTTTGTGATCCCCCGGGACAGGGTTAAATTTCAACCCAGGGATAAAATTTGAACAAATTTGGGAGAGGACTATTACCGGTAGATGTCGCTACATACCAAATTTGATAGCCCTAGGCCCGATGGTTATGGACAAGAAGATTTTTAATGTTTTCACAAAATAGGCCTTATAAAAGCATATGTTCAATTTTGTGACCCCCCTGGGGCAGGGTCAAATTTGACCCCAGGGGCATATCTTGAACAAACTTGGTAGAGAACTATAAGATGTCACTACATACCAAATTTGTGACCCCTAGGCCCAATGATTATGGACAAAAGATTTTTAAAGTTTTCACAAAATACATGTAAGCCCTTCATAAGCTATATTCAATTTTGTGACCCCAGAGGCAGTTTCAAATTTGACCCCAGGGGCATAATTTGAACAATCTAAGAAGAGAACTATTACATGTCACTACATACCAAATTTGGTAGCCTTAGTATGCAATACGGTTATGGACATAAAGATATTTATGCCCCCCTTCGAAGAAGAGGGGGTATATTTCTTTGCTCATGTCGGTGGGTCGGTCGGTCTGTCTGTCGGTCGGTCCGTCCACCAGGTGGTTGTCAGACGATAACTCAAGAACGCTTAGGCCTAGGATCATGAAACTTCATAGGTACATTGATCATGACTCACAGATGACCCCTATTGATTTTGAGGTCACTAGGTCAAAGGTCAAGGTCACTGTGACCCGAAATAGTAAAATGGTTTCCAGATGATAATTCAAGAACGCTTATGCCTAGGATCATGAAACTTCATAGGTAGATTGATCATTACTAGCAGATGACCCCTATTGATTTTCAGGTCACTAGGTCAAAGGTCAAGGTCACGGTGACCCGAAATAGTTAAATGGTTTCCGGATGATAATTCAAGAACCCTTATGCCTAGGATCATGAAACTTGTTAGGTAGATTGATCATGACTAGCAGATGATCCCTATTGATTTTCAGGTCACTAGGTCAAAGGTCAAGGTCATGGTGACCCGAAAAAGTAAAATGGTTTCTGGATGATTACTCAAGAACGCTTATACCTAGGATCATGAAACTTGATATGAACATTGATCATGACTGGCAGATGACCCCTATTGATTTTCAGGTCACTAGGTCAAAGGTCAAGGTCACAGTGACCCGAAATAGTAAAATGGTTTCCTGAAGAAAACTCAGGAAAGCTTATGGCTAGGATCATGAAACTTCATAGGTACATTGATCATGACTCGCAGATGACCCCTATTGATTTTCAGGTCACTAGGTCAAAGGTCAAGGTCACAGTGACAAAAAACATATTTACAAAATGGCTGTCACTACAACTTAGAGCCCATAAGGGGGGCATGCATGTTTTACTAACAGCCCTTGTTAAAGTTTTCCCACAAAAGGCCTTATATAAGCATATGTTCAATTTTGTGACCCTCAGGGCAGGGTCAGACTTGACCCCAGGGGCATAATTTGAACAAACTTGGTAGGGGACTATAAGATGTCACTACATACCAAATTTGGTAGCCCTAGGCCCAATGGTTATGGACAAGTAGATTTTAAAGTTTTCACAAAATATGCCTTATACATGTATAAGCATATGTTTAATTTTGTGACCCTCGGAGCAGGGTCAAACTTGACCCCAGGGGCATAATTTGAGCAAACTTGGTAGAGGACTATAAGATGTCACTACATACCAAATTTGATAGCCCTAGGCCCAATGGATATGGACAAGTAGATTTTAAAAGTTTTCACAAAATAAGCACTTTATAAGAATATATTCAATTTTGTGACCTGGGGGCAGTTTCAAATTTGACCCTAGGGGCATAATTTGAACAAACTAAGAAGAGAACTATTACAATTAAATTACATGTCACTGCATACCAAATTTGGAAGCCCTAAGCCATACAGTTATGGACAAGAATTTTTTTAAGTTTTCACAAAAAAGGCCTTATATAAGCATATGTTCAATTTTGTGTCCCTCGGGGCAGAGTCAAACTTGACCCCAGGGGCATAATTTGAACAAACTTGGTAGAGGACTATAAGATGCCACTACATACCAAATTTGGTAGCCCTAGGCCCAATGGTGGACGAGAAGAATTGTAAAGTTTTCACAAAATAGACCCTATATAAGCATATGTTCAATTTGTTGACCCCCGGGGCAGGGTCAAATTTGACCCCAGGGGCATAATTTGAACAAATTTGGTAAAGGACTATTAGATGTCTCTAAATACCAAATTTGATAGGCCTAGGCCCAATGGTTATGGACGAGAAATTTTGAAAGTTTTCACAAAATAGGCCTTATATAAGCAAATTTCCAATTTGTGACCCCTGGGGCAGGGTTAAATTTGATCCCAGGGGCATAATTTGAACAAATTTGAAAGAGGTTCACCCCAGGAACATTCCTGAGAAATTTCATCAGAATTAGACCACTAGTTTAGTAGAAGATGTTTAAAGGAAAAGTTAACGCACGGACGGACGCACGCACGACGGACACAGGACCATGATATAAGCCCCGCTGGCCTTTGGCCAGTGGAGCTAAAAATCGCCATAAATTAGATTCTCTTGTTTTGTGAAGACAGCATGCAAAATAGTCTGTCTCAATGCGGTATGTGGGGGTGTACGTCACGTCTCTGACAAAGTTCTAGTTATTTTCAGTACACATTCACATACTGATAGTCCTAATGTAAAATTTCGGTATAGACCTCTAGTTCCAGTTTATTGTCCCCTGCCGGTGAAACTGGAGGGGACTTATGGTTTACGCTCTGTCTGTCTGTCTGTCAGTCCGTCACACTTTTCTGGATCCTGCGATAACTTAATAAGTTCATATTTTTTTCATGCAACTTGAAAATTGATTGATGGCAATATGGAGATTATGCATGTCATTTCATTTTGTTCCTACTCCAAGAATTCGGGTTGCTATGGCAACAAATAGACTAGAAATATTGCTGAAATGGTGGATCCTGCGATAATTTGATAGTTCTTCATATTTTTTCATAAATCTTGAAACATGGATAGATGTCAATAAGGAGATTATGCACGTCATTTCTTTTCTTTCCTACGTCAAGAATTCTGGTTGCTATGGCAACAAATAGACTAGAAATATTGCTGAAAATGTTGGAGTTTCACCGGTAGAGGACTTACATTACTTGCAATAGTCTGGTTTCAAATTATTCAATGACTTTAAAGTGTCTCTCAGGCTGGCGGATGTTTTCTTTTCATTTTTGGCACTCTTCTCAGTTTTCTTATTGATCAGTTTTGTAATTGCAAAACCCCTTACAGTAAAACATAAGTTTATACAATATTCGAGAAAGCTCTCTCTTTCATTATCGCATTCCACATGTTCAAATAGATCACATCTATAGTGCTTTACCATTAATTAATCAAGAATTTGTTCATGTTATTCAGCTTTTAAGAAAGACTTCGAATGCTTTCAGTTGCATTTCTTATCTTGCTTTACTTCTTCAGAAGAGCACGGATTAAATAACCAGATATATAGAATTACAATGTAAGCATTTGTGTCATTGTCACTGATTACTTCACTTCTGTTTTAAGATGATTACCCGACCAATTCCACAATACTCCAGAGTAGTTCCAGAACAAAATCCTGAATGAAATTGTTCACCGCCTCCACAGAATATGTATTTGTTTCGTTGTTTATAGTTCTTGTGAGGTCTTCAATCACTGCAGAGGTCAACCTTTTTTCGTGTAGTTTTCTGAAGATGTTTTCTCTTTCTACTTCCATTGAACACCTCCAACATTAAGTCCTCAAACTTTTTCAATACATTTTTATTGCCTACACAACACTTGGCTACATGTACCTTAGACTGGTCAGACACTCCAAAAATGTTGTAGATTTGACTGCTGATGATAGTTCTCAGGCTATTGGTGTAAGCTTGTTTGAAGGCTTTCTTCACACCTTGAACGTTAAAGCTGGTTGCAGGTGCATTTGTTGTTTTCTTCTGACCAGAAGCCTCTTTCTCTCTTTCTTGTTATTTGCAGCACCTTTTGTGCTCATGAGTTGAAAATACACATACAAGAAATATTATACTAGGCAAATCTTCTAATTATCTTCTAAATTTACTTATTTTTCTTTTATAAATCAATCAATTCCAACAAAATTTACTGAAAATGTTACACAGCGTATTGACAACAGACATATAGTTATTGCACAGGTGACAATGACAATGATGTGTTTAACACTTGACTGGATTCACGATTTTAACGTGTAAGTTAGTCAGCTAAAATCGATATCGCCTCATATATGTACATGTATGTTGACGTTTTTGCATCAGGTTTAGGTTTGCAAATAATTTTATGGTCGTAAAGTTATTTTTATGCTCCCCTTCGAAGAAGAGAGGGTATATTGCTTTGCTCATGTCTGTCGGTCTGTCGGTCCGTCCACCAGGTGGTTGTCAGATGATAACTCAAGAAGCTTGGGCCTAGGATCATGAAACTTCATAGGTACATTGATCATGACTCGCAGATGACCCCTATTGATTTTGATGTCACTAGGTCAAAGGTCAAGGTCACGGTGACCCGAAATAGTAAAATGTTTTTTGAATGATAACTCAAGAATGCATACGCGGCCAACAGGGCAAACTCTGAACAATATTACTGAAGCAACTGGTCTGTTATCCTAAATCCATAATTATCAGTCCAATGAAACATCATATTTTGAGTAAAATACAGTGGATCAGTAAAAATATTATCAGAATATGAGATTTTTTGTATATTTTGTATATTAAATATTGTGTTAATGTTTAATTTTGTTGATTAATATAAATATAAGCAGGACAGGGGAGGTAATACACTATTATATGTTTCTTATATACAGGGAAACAAATGCAATAAGTTTAAATTTCATGTTTAATGAATAGAGGAATATCACCCCCCCCCATTTTTTTTAACATCATGTAATAAATTACCACACCCCCATTAAACCACCCTTCTCACCCCACCCCCCTCTCACCCACGCCCACCCCCTACCCCCCCCCCCATAAACAAAAAAAATTTAACATGTTAAATTACCACACCCCACATTGTACAACACCCCCCCCCTCCAAAAAAAAAATATTTTTTTTTTATACATCTAATAAATTACCCACACCACATTATGTCCCCTCACACCCACCCCCCCCCCCTACCCCCCACCCCTCCCCCAACCCCCCCCCCCAAAAAAATATATTTTTTTAAACATCTTATAAATTACCACACCACCCCACATTATACCCCCCCTCACCCCCCCCTCACCCCCCCCCCCCCCCCTACGCCCCCCACCCACCCCAGCCCCCCACCCCCACCCCCCAATTTTTTTTAAACACCTTATAAATTACCACACACCACATTATAACCCCCCCTCTCACCCCCTACCCCCCCCTTACCCCCCCCCCCACCCCCCACCCCCCAATTTTTTTTTTTAAACATCTAATAAATTACCCGACCCCACATTATTACCCCTCTGACCCCCCACCCCCCCCCCCTACCCCCCCCACCCGCCCCCAACCCCCAATTTTTTTTTTAAACATCTTATAAATTACCACACCCCACATTATACCCCCTCTCACCCCCCCCCCCTACCCCCCCACCCCCCCCCCCCAAAAAAAATAATATTTTTTATATAAACATTTTATAAATTACCACACCCAACATTATACCCCCCTCTCACCCCCCCCCCCCTACCCCCCACCCCCCCTACCCCCCGCCCCCAAAAAAACAAAACAAAACAAAATTACATTAGGTCAAAGGTCAAGGTCACAGTGACAAAAAACGTATACACAATGGCTGCCACTACAACTGACAGCCCATATGGGGGGCATGCATGTTTTACAAACAGCCCTTGTTATCCAAGGTATCAGAATCAAAAATCGTGAATTCGCAATTGGCCTAAATACATTGTAAATACCAAAAGGAACTTTTCATCGCGGTTTAGAAAGTCATTTTTTAGAATCGCAAAATCCTATCATGCATTTTAATTATCACCTTATTTATCCCATGAGGAGACACTTTTTTATTATGCCGACAACAGTTGCACCAGATAATTGTTGAATTTATGAAGAAATGGGTCTTTTAAAATCACAGTGACTCAACTAAATTAGTCGCCATTTGCTGTTTTATTAAGTTTTTGTGAAATTTTATTTTGCACCCTGTTCACAGATGGCAGGGCTTGCACTAAGAAATAAATTTTGGAAGTCCTGACTTCCTGCCCTTTACTTATGGAAGTCCCACTCAAAAAAGTTGAAAGTCCTAACAACTTTAATGTTGATGTTAACGGAATCAGTGTTTTTTTATGGCAATTTCGGGGCCGATATTCGGCCCTATTCACCTTAAAAAAGAGTATATATTTTTCCCCTATTTTGTAGAAAAAATCCCCTCCAGAAGTTAAAAAAAAAAAAAAAAAAAATTTTTTTTAGAAAGAACTCTCTAATGATTAATATACCTCAAATTTATTTCATAAGCAACTTACAAAGTATATAACAAATTAATATGTTTTTGAATTATTATAAAGAGTTATATTAAATTATTTTTTCCCAAAACTGGACTTTTCATATAAATTGCCTTTTTTTCCCTAAATGGTCAGAAAAAAGCCTAATGTATCTATATTGTGTCAATATTTGCTGATAAAAACATTCCACTTTGGTCCATTTTATTGAAAAAAATGCTGAAATTAGCCATTTTATCGATTAAAAAATCCAGATTAGACTCAATATGGGTAGGAAAACTGAGACAGTGCATAAAGGCTGAAATGTCTGAAACTACTGTTGAAAAAAATCATTGATATATATATTAAAGAACAAGGACAGAGAAATTCAGCTGTGAATATTACATTCATACAAACATGTGTATTCATATAATAAATAATTATATCATAACATATAAAAGAGTGATTTTTTTAATTATTTTCCCCTTTTTCTAAAAACGATGCGTTTTTCCCCTTTGAACAGGCCCCGCCACCATTCCCCTATTTGTGAAAAAAAAAACACTGGGAATGTCAACTGCGTAAATGATCACAAACTCTTCCCATCCATTTTGGGTCACTGTACATCTGTGAAAGTAACTAGATATATCTTACAACAAGGCGGAGACTACCCTAGGCTTTAAAAATAGGGAGAAGTTTGGAAAATCAGGGTATAAGTTTGTGCAAACAATATCGACTTAAAAAACAAAACATGTTAATTTCAAAACTTTTATTATTTCTATCATTTTACTATACTCACTTGTAAAAACAATAAATTCTCATTAAAATCTACGTAATCATAACACATTTAAGTCATTCAACACATTTAAGTAATTTGAGCTATGTGCGGTTGCACATTTTCATCACATATTTATTGTCATTTTATTATCCTCATCCCTATGGAGCATCTAGTATATCAATTACTGTTTATCCGAATACTATATATGTCCGAAATATGTACACTTAATAAATGCCTTACCAGTTTAACTTTAATAATCCAAACTTTCCTTGTTGTTATCTGGTTTAACAAACCTTATCAAATATTTGTTAAATCCATTTAATGTTTTCTTCATTATTGAACCCACATTACTTGTAATTTGAATCGCCAGCTTTGAACTGAACGCGGGTTGAATGTTACAATAGGTCAGCCATTTGCAATGTCGAAGGTGATGACGTAGCAATTTAATTCTACTCAGATAATTTATATCTAATCCAGGAAATGTGTTTTCTGAATGTTTCTGACTAGTAAAATGACTTGTTAGTATAGAAAATGAACAGTGATTCCAGTTTATATAAGATGGTTATTACTCGTAATTATCGGTGGATTAACAAACTGAGAAAACTCTCCTAATCATTAAACAACATATGGCATGCGCAGAGGCACGAGTGTGTTGTTTAAGCAACCAATTTTAAGCGACTGCTTTGTCACGGTCAATTTGCGATCGGCGCTGGGGGTAAATTTTGTATCCATTAGATAAACAACACACAATAAACTTGCTAATCACCTGCGGGCGGTGACAAATAAAAGGAGGCGGAGTTTAGACCGATCGAGACGTGTGCAAAACACATTGAGTGGGCAGAAAGCAGTGTTGATTGAAGTGTTATTTTAATCGACAGCTTACGTCACGGGTTGCTATTTTCGGCATATGACCAATTTTAAGGAAGTACAGTGGACGTCATGGTTTTTTTTATCGGCGTATGGAAACAATTATACATTGTAGGGTGTAATATACGGCTGTATGCCGCTTAGTTCAAGCCCTGACAGATGGTCATGTAAACTGTGTGCATATTAGCTTGTGTTTATGTATAATATTAAATTTAAAACTAATCATTATACTCAGCAGATAGTTGGAAGTTTTGTATATATGGTATATATAATTTCTAGCAAAAGTTTTTATTACTCTTCGATCCAATTGCATATATATTTGGGAATATGTTCAGGACATTTCCAGGATGCTTTCAATAACCTCAACTCAAAAGTTCTTTTTTTGCTTGCATGATGTATTTCCCATTCATGTACCTTTTAATGAAGTTTTCTTGAATACATGTAGTCGTTTCGAAAATATGGCGGTAAAACTTTTGACAAACACATGATCGGTCTTATTATGTTTATTTTATCACTATTATTCTAAAACCTGCAATGGGGTTCATTAGTTTGTACGTTAAAAGACCTAGTGGCGTTTATTTATCAGTCTTGAAAGAATTATGAATAATTCAGTATTTCTTTTTCCAGATCAAAATGCCAAAAAAGAAGAAGAGAGCAGGTGTTTCTGGTCGGCGTCATAAATACCATTATTTAAAAAAGACTAAATTGAAACATGAAAACAGTGAAAATGTTAATCTTGAAAGCAACTTTGAATGTGACAGTATACAGATGGTCCAGCCTGAATTCACTGATGTTGATGTTCATTTTACAATTCAGACAAATTTTGAAGATGTTTGTGTTCAAGCAATACCTGAAACTTGCGATATATCTGTGCAAACTATAGAAAGCGAAAGTGATCATACATATGCGAAAAGTTGTATGGATTATTCAAGTGATGACAGTTTTAGTAATGCAGAACTTAATTCTAGTGTAAATGAATCGCATGCAGCTAAGGAGCAGATACATGTAGAATCCATATACATTGACTGTGGGGACGAAGTTGTTGAGTCTCTTTCTTTTAAAGAATTTTCTTCAGCTATCAAGAAAGGATTAAGCAGTAAAACTAGGAGCTATTGTGTACACGAAACAGAATCAGAATTGACACTCATAGATTTCTATGTTACTAGTGAAGGTGCTTTAGCAGTGAAATTGACAGTTAGATTTAACAATGACTTTACTTGCAATGTGCATGTGCACAGGAAAGAAATACCAAGATCACACAGTTTGTGGGAATGTGCACCAGAGGTTTTTCATACTAGCAAAGATGCCTTTGATTTCTTGGAAAGACTTGATAAGTTCTTGGTTTGCTGTGGAAATTCAGAGGCAGAATTTCAACAGTTAGTATCTGTTGGGTCTGGGTTGACAAATAGTAGCAGTAATGATACATGTATTGTGGCATACAGAGAAGGAAATTTTGGTGCGCAATACCAGTCCACAATAAGATCATCCGCGTGTGAGATGTTGACCTTGCGACTGGAAAAATGTCCAAAATGCAAGGATTATGGCTATGCATTGACTAAAAGAATCAAAAGAATCGAGGAGAGGAAAGCAAATCCAAGAAGATTTAGCCATTCAACATTCAAACACTCCAACATGACAAGAGATGAACTGTGTAGCAAACTGATAGAGCAAAAAAATGAAATTGGTGACCTCTCAAATGAAGTAAGGATACTTAAAAGACAATTGGAGCGAGCAATTTCCAAAAATGGTGTTGAAATGAGCGATCATGGAAATATTGAGTTGAACAAATCGTTTGCTACATGTACTTGTTCCGAGGAAGTTAAACAAAGTTTCCCAGATAGCAATTCGCGTCAAAGACTCTTTTGGGAACAACAGGAACTAGCTGCAAGTAAGTGACTACGTCTGATAAACGTGGGATGCACTGGCATCCAATGATAATCTGTTGGTAATGTTTACATTAGGGATTTTCCGCGCATGCGCACTGACTGATTGGTAAAGCACTTGTTCCAATGGGGTAAAACATACATGTACACATGTATGCATACAGATTTAGTCAATAAATTGATAGGAAACCTATATTTAAACTAAAATTTATTATATTTTGTTTCAATATTGTATACACAATAAAATCAATTTCTTCTTTAAGAAAATACAAGTTATTCATAAGCTTCACAGTAGATGTGGTCTGAACACTAAACAGTAAACTTCTGCGATTTAAAAAATAAGCTGATGACCTTGTTCATGTAGTACCGTTTCTTGTATAAGGATTTCAATAAATTAAATTACAATGTATTATTATATAACTAAAGTTATCTATGGTATGGGTGTGCTAGTGTGTGTTATTGCGGTGGTCGAGTGGTAAAAGTGATTTTTTTTGCATTTATTTGTTACAGCCTGTGCCATTTGAATTGCGAAAATTAGCCCGATAAAATGTGAAATTGGGAAAAATAGCGCAATAAACAATGAAATTGGGAAAAATTAAGTATTATAAATATGATTATAAGTAACAGAATTAATATTGTTTTTAAGTGCATGTTCATGGGGGTTTTCTAGCCATTTTGGGAAAAGGAGTGTGGTCAAATTGGGATTTGTTTAATCAATAAAAGTGGCAAATTTGGGAATTATTTATCGACAAAAAGGACTAAACTAAAGTTAAATATTTTGATGGATGTTTAAAAAATAAAGTTGAGATCTAGAGTTAAGAAATCATAATTAAGTCATAAGAGACTTCTTTCTTAAAGAAAAAAAAAATTTTTTTTGGAAATTTCGCTTTTGGGGGGGGGGGGGGATTTTGGTCAGATTTTTGCGATTGGGAAGCAGCCGAAAATCGGCGGTAATTTTGAGCCCAAAAAATCACTGCACTGGTCTACCATTCCAGAGGTCCCCAGTTCAATTCCTGGCCGGGGCACTGGACATTTCAGAAATGCTTCAAGTGTTTCCCACCCAAGTTGACCCAACTAGAGATGTACTGGTATGAAACCCAGGTAATAATGCTTCAGGTGTTTTCCACCCAAGTTGACCCAACTAGAGATGTACTGGTATGAAACCCAGGTAATTTTCTTGGTATCTGTGCTATACACTGAGCACGTATAAGAACCAAGGGATCTATTTGCAAAGAGCCTGTGTATCGCACCAAGATTCCTTGTATCTCAATACTGTCTCTTCTGTTTGCTGTCTCTTCAGCAAAAACCAAAGGACCCCATTGGAAATAAGTGCTTGCACATTCATGGGTTATCCTTGACTGCAAAGTCAAAGAAATAAACGACATTGTCCTGACAAACAGAGAGTGTGAGAGGTACATGGTACATTGAATCAACTGCAGCACAAAATCCTATAAAAAGCCAAGTGCATGACAACATTTCAATGTAATGTAAATTTACTTTATCATGGAATTAATTTTGTTTTACATTTAATGACAATATTCATTAATCCGAGTTATAGAGCTGAAAAAAAAATACTCATGATGCAAATGTAACTTTCTATGCCTGTATAATGCAATTCTTTTTATGCCCCCCTTCGAAGAAGAGGGGGTATATTGCTTTGCTCATGTCGGTCTGTCGGTCGGTCAGTCCGTCCACCAGGTGGTTGTCAGACGATAACTCAAGAACGCTTGGGCCTAGGATCATGAAACTTCATAGGTACATTGATCATGACTCGCAGATGACCCCTATTGATTTTGAGGTCACTAGGTCAAAGGTCAAGGTCACGGTGACCCGAAATAGTAAAATGGTTTTTGAATGATAACTCAAGAACGCATACGCCTAGGATCATGAAATTTCATGGGTAGATTGATCATGACTCGCAGATGACCCCTATTGATTTTCAGGTCACTAGGTCAAAGGTCAAGGTCACGGTGACCCGAAATAGTAAAATGGTTTCCGGATGATAACTCAAGAATGCATACGCCTAGGATCATGAAACTTCATGGGTAGATTGATCATGACTTGCAGATGACCCCTATTGATTTTGAGGTCACTAGGTCAAAGGTCAAGGTCACGGTGACCCGAAATAGTAAAATGGTTTTCGGATGATAACTCAAGAACACATATGCCTAGGATCATGAAACTTCACAGGTAGATTGATCATGACTCGCAGATGACCCCTATTGATTTTGAGGTCACAAGGTCAAAGGTCAAGGTCACGGTGACCCGAAATAGTAAAATGATTTTCGGATGATAACTCAAGAACACTTTTGCCTAGGATTATGACACTTCATAGGTACATTGATTGTGACTCACAGATGACCCCTATTGATTTTCAGGTCACTAGGTCAAAGGTCAAGGTCACAGTGACAAAAAACGTATTCACACAACGGCTGCCACTACAACAGACAGCCCATATGGGGGGCATGCATGTTTTACAAACAGCCCTTGTTACTTCTTATCATGAGGGATAAATATCTAGAACTTTATATCATAATATAGAAACCCGGTTTCTATATTATGATATAAAGTTCTAGATATAGGGGACTTATGGTTATGTATCCGTCCGTCAGTCCGTCACACTTTTCTGGATCCTGTGATAACTCTAAAAGTTGTTCATATTTTTTCATGAAACTTGGAGTATGGGTAGACGGCAATATGGACATTATGCACATCATTTCATTTTGTTCCTATGTCAAAAATTGTGGTTGCTATGGCAACAAATAGACTAGAAATACTGCTGGAAATGGTTTTTTTTCTGGATCCCGCGATTAAAAGTTTTTAATATTTTTTCATGAAACTTGGAATATGGGTAGATGGCAATATGGACATTATGCACATCATTTCATTTTGTTCCTACGTCAAAAATTGTGGTTGCTATGGCAACAAATAGACTAGAAATACTTCTGGAAATGGTTTTTTTTCTGGATCCCGCGATTACTCTAAAAGTTCTTAGTATTTTTTCATGAAACTTGGAATATGGATAGATGGCAATATGGACATTATGCACGTCATTTCATTTTGTTCCTACGTCAAAAAAAGTGGTTGCTATGGCAACAAATAGACTAGAAATACTGCTGAAAATGGGTTTTTTTTCTGGATCCTACGATAACTCTAAAAGTTCTTAATATTTTGTCATGAAACTTGGAATATGGATAGATGGCAATATAGACATTATGCACGTCATTTCATTTTGTTCCTACGTCAAATATTGTGGTTGCTATGGCAACAAATAGACTAGAAATACTGTTGAAAATGGTGTTTTTTTCTGGATCCTGCGATAACTTTAAAAGTTTTGAATATTTTTTCATGAAACTTGAAACGTGGATAGATGGCAATATAGACATTATGCACGTCATTTCATTTTGTTCCTACGTCAAAATTTCTAGTTGCTATGACAACAAATAGACTAGAAATACTGCTGAAAATGGTGTTATTAGCTCCACTGGCCAGAGGCCAGCGGCGCTTATGTCATGGTCCTGTGTCCGTCGTGCATGCGTCCGTGCGTGCTTTTCCTTAAAACATCTTCTCCTAAACTACTGGTCCAATTCTGATGAAATTTCACAGGAATGTTCCTGGGGTGAACCTCTTTCAAATTTATTCAAATTATGCCCCTGGGGTCAAATTTGACCCTGCCCCGGGGGTCACAAAAATGAAAATTTGCTTATATAAGGCCTATTTTGTGAAAACTTCCAAAATCTTCTCGTCCATAATTATCAAATTTGGTATGTAGAGACATCTAATAGTCCTCTACCAAATTTTGTGAAAACTTCCAAAATCTTCTCGTCCATAATTATCAAATTTGGTATGTAGAGACATCTAATAGTCCTCTACCAAATTTCTTCAAATTATGCCCCTGGGGTCAAATTTGACCCTGCCCTGGGGGTCACAAAATTTAACATATGCTTATATAAGGCCTTTTTTGTGAAAACTTTCAAAATCTTCTTGTCTATAGCCATTGGGCCTAGGGCTATCAAATTTGGTATGTAGAGACATCTTATAGTCCTCTACCAAATTTCTTCAAATTATGCTCATTGGGTCAAATTTGACCCTGCCTCGGGGGTCACAAAATTGAACATAATGCTTATATAAGGCCTATTTTGTGAAAACTTTCAAAATCTTCTTGTCCATAACCCTTGGGCCTAGGGCTATCAAATTTGGTATGTAGAGACATCTAATAGTCCTCTACCAAATTTCTTCAAATTATGACCCTGGGGTCAAATTTGACCCTGCCCCGGGGGTCACAAAATTGAACATCTGCTTATATAAGGCCTTTTTTGTGAAAACTTTCAAAATCTTCTCGTCCATAACCATTGGGCCTAGGTCTAACAAATTTGGTATGTAGAGACATCTAATAGTCCTCTACCAAATTTCTTCAAATTATGCCCCTGGGGTGAAATTTTACCCTGCCCCAGGGTTCACAAAATTTAACATATGCTTATATAAGGCCTATTTTGTGAAAACTTTCAAAATCTTCTCGTCCATAACAATTGGGCCTAGGGCTATCAAATTTGGTATGTAGAGACATCTTATAGTCCTCTACCAAATTTCTTCAAATTATGCCCCTGGGGTCAAATTTGACCCTGCCCCGGGGGTCACAAAATTGAACATATGCTTATATAAGGCCTATTTTGTTAAAACTGTCAATATCTTCTCGTCCATAACCATCGGGCCAAGGTCTATCAAATTTGGTATGTAGAGACATCTAATACTGCCCAGGTGTACTTTGTCCAGGGTTTTCCATGGAAATCCATGGAAAATATGAGGCTGGAGTATTCGGACTAAGTTTCCAGCCTTTTCCAGCGTCAATATTTAAAAAAAAAGGGTGGAAAATTGTCAATGGTATGTGGAAATAGCCTGGAATAGTTTCCATGGTTTTCCAGGCTCCCTGGAATAATTACCATGGAACAATTTCCAGGGTTTTCCAGCCAGCATGGAATAAATACTGTCTGAATACTCCATGTAATCTGGAAAACCATGGATTTTTTTCCAGGGTTTTCCAGATTACATGGAGTATTCGGGCGGTATTTTTTCCATGCTGGATGGAAAACCCTGGAAAATGTTCCAGGGTTTTTCCTTGTTTAATATTCCATGGATGCCTGGTATAACATGGAAAATTGTCCAGCGTTTACCATGGTCACTGAATAGAAAAAGAAATTTCTGGTCTAAAAACAATATTCATGTATTAAATGAATACAATACTCACAGCTTAAATAAATCATAATTTAAGGTTAGATTAAAACAAAACAAAAATCAACATAATGCCTTAGTTTCTTCGATGTATTATTTTGTTCACAATTCATCAAAATATAACATCAGATTACAAATTGTGTTACATTTATTTAACAAATTATTCAGATCAAACAAGTGTTGTTTAATACATGCTTACAAAGCCTCTAGGTCCATTATCATAAATCAGGCCCTTACATAACAGAACAGGCGCTACTTTAAAAGTTAAAAAGTATAATGCAACCTTAACAACATGTATTCAAAGTAACAAAATACAAGCAAGTCAAGTAATATACAGTAACAATTCAGGAACCCTGTACAAACGATATACAAGAAACAAAATGAAAAATTTAAGTTATTTTAGTTACTTCATGTTTGTCACAATATATGTAGCTGCCCATGAGCACAAGGATACTATTTTTCTCAGCTACTTTCACTTTAATGCAATTTAGGTGCTCAATTTCATTGAAATACTTTTATATAATTTTATTGTTCAAAGAAATTAAGAACATAATGCATGTACATGTATTACTTTCCAAGTGACAGTTTAAAGTATAATTGCAAGTCTAAAACTTGTGTAGGCAGCTTAGTAAATTATAAGTACCCAGGTGGGATAAAATTACAGTTTTTAAAAACTTTTTTGTTTATTAGCTGGGCTTCAGTAGGTCGTGGATCTTTTATAGAACTTGTACTGCTGTTATACTGTACGGCTCCTGCATGATCTCTGAAAGAAAAACAAAGCAAACAATATTACAAGAAAGTCATAAGTTTTTTACATTAATCTGTAAAAGTAAATGTGCAGCAATCATATGATTGAATATCTATACTTCAATGCTCATTCATATTTTAATCTATTTTAGATATTTCATATCACTGCTCAATTCGGTACATCTGGCTTTTTTGTATTTGAGCGAACATTTACGATCCTAAGTAGTTAGCAATTATTTCTTTTCCATTTACTGAAATTTATTATCTTAAAGTTTGCAAGCGGGCTTTAATCTACTTGCAAACAGGCAACCACACAGGAAAACTGAGACTTTCAAGTGAATAAATTGGTGGTTTAACTTATATTTTTATATGACTCTTTTATTTTGAAATTTATATTGTTGTTTTCTTAAATGCCCCAAAACGGGATACACTAGCATGTATCTGGAAACTCAAACATATATAGAAATTTTATATTCAGATATTGCTATATGAAAGTTATGCTAATTTGCTAATTCATATAAAAATAACCTGTAATTGAAACTAGACCAAAATATTGGATACCAAAAAGACAAAATACTTTCAGGTGGTTAACACTAAATTACTTATATGAGCCCGGGGCATAACAATATTTACCATGAATTTGTGGCCATGTTAGTCCTCTTGGTAAATGCGCCAAAAGAGCCGCTTTGCTGTCTTGGGTTATTTCCCTGCCAAACTCTGCAGTATCTTCCATCAACTGGTCAGCTATAGTTAAAGCACATAATGAAAATGTATATAGAAAATAATTCAAGTATTGTTTAAATATTTAGTAAAATGATCTTTAAATAATAACTTACAATGAAGTTAATACATCACAAAGCATAGCATAACAAAATGTGTAGGTATGATTAGTACAAATTTATTATTGCTATAATTAGAATGATGTGTAAGGCCAAAAAAAAAAATAGTCTTGGTTCAGGAAACATGGCCAGAAAAACGTAGGAGGGTAGGTAGGTTTTTTCTTTTTTTTTTTTTTTTTTTTTTTTTACCAGTCGACTGATTTCAGGGTGAAAAAGGGTCAGTTAATGCACCCATGATTGTTTAAACACTGACCAAATGATTAATATTGCACATGTGGTATTTAGTCGTTGTATATTATTCAATATTCCTAGCTCTTTATGCACTTCTTCAGGGCTAGCGCTGGCCCAAAATTTCTTTTAGCCAACCATTTTTTCTTTGTCTGTCTGTGATAGTGTGACCTTCATATTCAAAAGTGAACAAGCCATCTTTATGAGTCTCTGGTGTTTGGGGTGTGACCTTCAGAATTTTTTTCATCATGAGACCTGACCTAGTCTCCGACAGGTGCTCAAGAGTCTGAATAGTGGCTGTCAAAAGGAGGGTAACCTCAGAATAGCACAAGTCTTTCTTCTGGTACATTTTTGATAAAATGGCAATGGGTTTGAGCGCATCGCACAGGAAGTGAGCAGTGTACATAAATTTGAATGTTGCTATTGGTTTGTACAGGCTAAGGGCGTCACAGTACATTGATTTTGATTCATTATCAAAGCGAAGCCAATTGTTGTCAAGTTTCTATGACTCTTTGAATGTTCTAGTGTTTTGTGTTTTAATTTTTTTTTTGTTATGACTCTTTTTCGTCCAACAACGCTTTAAGGTTAAAGACGCCATGTTAGCGACTTTAGAGACAAAGTGGTTACTTCCATTTTTATAGTAGTGTAGATGAAGGACTCTTCCTATGTGTTAAAAATTTGAAATGTTAATTAAAATTAAACCGCGCGTGTTTTTCACATTTTTATTTGATTAAAATACGCTGCTGTCAGTTAGCATAGTGTGCGAGTAAAACAAACAAATGAATTAATTATCATCTTTTCATTTCGATCGGAAATTGGCAGAAAGTTGTAACATCATCGACATAGAACTAATTATTTAATTATCACTTTTAAATTCAGATCAATAGACAGCTTGGAAATAATTAAAATATTGTCACGCTTCTTTTCATTTTTAATCTATAATAATACGACATTTGTGACCGGCCGCTATTTTGTTTGCAGACGACAATATTAACTGTGTATTCAAAGTGCACAGTGTCTGCGCATGAATGACCGAATATTACTCCATAGCTCCACCCATTTTTACATTTCATTTAACAACGTCATTTCATGTGTAAGCGAGCTCAATGTTGATTGGCCAGCTAGCATGCGCACTTCAATAACAATAAGGTCAAGCGATGTCTCGTATACACGTGCAGACCGGTTATTGTTCACTGTTCAAATTGCGAACATTTTCATTGAAACAAAGAGAAAAATATAGAAAACCAATCCAGGTTTAATTGGTGGCTGTTTTCAATGAAATTTTACGAGATTTTAGCATTTTCTTCATCAGATTTTTTTCCATGGACCAAAAAAATCGTTAGGGTCGGGGGCAAAAAATAGGGTCGGTCGGGTTCCCTGAACCAAGACTATTTTTTTTTTTGGCCTAATTCTATTGGTATGAAAATGCACAGTGAAACCTAAAAAACAATGCTATTGGTTCAATTAATTTATTTATAAACATTTACAGCATTAATGAGCATTGAGTTCTCATCATGCACAGCACATAACTCCCTTAGCCTCAGTTCCCTAGCCATGGATTATAAACTTCCGATACTACCTTCAAGCTTATTAATATCTCCACATAGGACTTCCTTTATCAAGCTGCAAACTGCACTTAGTGAGTTCTCATCATGCACAGCACATAACTCCCTTAGCCTCAGTTCCCTAGCCATGGATTATAAACTTCCGATACTACCTTCAAGCTTATTAATATCTCCACATAGGACTTCCTTTATCAAGCTGCAAACTGCACTTAGTGAAAATGTGTGTGACAGCTGCTTTTAAACTTCTATATTTGCCATACTTTTACCTAAAATGTCACATAAAAAAGGTCTACAATGATGACACAAGAAGAATAAATTTAAAGGAATATTTAGAAATTATGAAAAGCACAAACCTTCAGTTCTTGTTCTATTCCTAGACAGACTTCTGAAACACTTGTATGCATCACTTTTTAACAACATTTCATGTCACTTTCCAAATGATATCCATACATTATTATTTTAAGAAATTCTTGTTAATGGAAAAACTCATTAACTCTACTGTTTGTGAACATTACATTAACTTCATTTTAACAACAAGTTTAACCTGCATATTTTCTACAATACGCCTACTCCAGAATTTCAATCTAACAGGTAAACTTTCTGTATTTGAACTCAGCCAATCAGAAAAGGCTGTGATATTTTATAACCAATAGATTAGCAGCAGACATATCTGACTCACACACAGGTTTATCAGATAGTTTGTTAATTGCAAACCTGGACTGTAGTTAAATATTGAGTGTGTATACACCTTGAACAGGGTTAAGGAATTTAAACATGTAGACATTGCTTTGAAAGTTACTACTATTACTTCTACTACTAGTACTACTACTACTACTACTACTTCTGCAAAACTACTACTACTATTACAACAGCCACAGCAACAACAACAACAACAACAACTACTACTACTACTACTACTACTACTACTACTGCTACTTCTACTTATACTACTACTACTACTACTACTTCTACTACTACTACTATTACTACTACTACTACTGCTGCTACTACTACTACTACTGCTTCAACTACTACTACTGCTTCAACTACTACTACTGCTACTGCTGTTGCTACTGCTGCTGCTGCTACTACTCCTGCTGCTGCTGCTACTACTACCTCTGCTACTGCTGCTGCTGCTGCTACTACTACAACTCCTGCTGCAGCGACTACGGCTACTGCTGCTGCTGCTGCTGTTACTACTACAACTACTACTACTACCACTACTACTACTACTACTACTACTACTACTACTACTACTACTACTACTAGTACTTCAACTACTATTGCTACTACTACTGCTACTACTACTGCTACTGATGCTGCTACTGCTAATACTGCTGCTGCTGCTACTTCTACTACTACTACTTCTACTACTACTACTTCTACTACTACTACTACTGCTGCTAATGCTACTTCCTTAACTACTACTACTACTGCTGCTACTAGTTTTGTTATTATTATTTATACTACTATTGCTACCATTACTGCTTCTATTCCTGTAAATGCTAAAACAACAACACAATAATAACTGCTACTACAGCTACTGTCACTTAAATTTGCACCAATAGTATTGCTTGTACAACTTATACAACAGCCACTTTTACTTCTACTCCTACAACATATTCTACTGCCAGCCTCAGCATTACTACTTCTACCACTACTACTACTACTATAACTACTACTATTTCTGCCCAAACTATGCACGTTGTTTTATGTTTTATTTATATGTTGTGTAAATTGTTGAACTCTGATTTACTTTGAATAAAATGTGTTGCATTTTTATAAGTTATTTTCTCCTCTTATAAAGTCTAAGTTTTTTCCAGGGTCAGCTGAAAATGTTAGAGTCTTTTCCATGCTTAAAAAATTCAATGTTCCACTTTCCATGCTATCTGGAAATATTTTCCATGGTTATCCAGCCTAAATCCAGCGTTTTCCATTCCTTTTCCATGCTTTTCCATCCAAGGCTGGAAAATGCTTGGAAAAAAGTCCACGTTTCATGGACATTTCTAGAACAAAACCCTGGAAAACCCTGGAAACTGTTTCAAATTCCAGGGATTTCCATGGAATTCCATGTTATACCACGGATTTCCAGCCTAAGTTCCATGATTACCCTGGACAATGTACACCCGGGTGTCCTCTACCAAATTTCTTCAAATTATGCCCTTGGGGTCAAATTTGACCCTGCCCCGGGGGTCACAAAATTGAACATATGCTTATACACTACGCGACCCGTGATTTTGGCCTAAATAGCGAAGTCAAGGCGGGCATTTTGCTTTTGGGGTGTAAAATCACCGCGATTTCACGTGACTCGTCACTCCGAAGTTGCGCGAGAGCAAGATAATCTTCGCGCTAAATCCCCTCAATGTTGTGGTGATTCGCCGCAATTCGCCGTGATCGCAGTGGATATCGTTGACATCGATGATTCGCCAATTCATGCATATAAACCGAATCGTATCCAAACTGTATACATAACGCTTTTCTAATGTTCACAATTATCAAATAATCCAACATAATTGCAACATCACTTACAAAAAATAATCTTAAACATTTATGTCGGTAAATATGTTTGAGAATTTCATTAACACAACTATATGAATACGCCATTTTTCAGAAGTTTAAAGAGCATAGTGCATAATGTGGAACACAGCTTTCATTGGACGAGCCCAAATAAGAATAATAATTTATAATCTGAAACACACTTCCGATGTTTTAATGTTAACACGACGTTTACAAATGCTTCCAATATAGCCATCATGTATATTTCCCGACAAAAGAGCGCGAAAATTATGCGGCAATGTACAAGGTCAAGGTATAGAGTGTGCAAGTATTGATTTTTTATACAAACTGCGTAGCGCAGAAAACATTGAATTCTGTTGATTTTGGTTAAATGTTTCTTTGGTATTTTTAAAACAATTATATCGCTAACACTTTGATATTTCTTTTGAAAGTCATATCAAATCAAACACGGCGTATCCGTATCTTTACTGATAGAAGTAAAACATAATACCTTGACTTGTATAGTTTTTTTGTTGTGAGAGACAATCTGAGTAAACGTCGAAAAATTTATACAAACTGTTATTTTTTGTCAATGCCATTTGATCCATTATCGTACTTAATTGGCAGCATCTTGTTGTTTCTGTGATTGTCACATCTTTTCACAGTTTGAACACATACAAAGAGTGCCAATTAGACATTAGAATAAACACTATCACCCGCTGGACAGTACACAATAAATAATTAAATGTTGAGGGTTTTTTGTTTTGGACGTGAAAACCCAGAGAAATGCATGTACATTATACATCGTCATATTTACTGAACTTTGCGAATGCTTAGTGCTACGTTGATATACTCGTTTTTTTCCAGCAAAACAAACACAATGTTTAATGGCTTTAATATATAGGCAATGATGTAATAACAACATATTATATAACACGATATCATAATAACATGTACTTAAAAATAGAACAGTAATGTATTTCCGATTTCCGGCTTATCAAGCATTGTGAATGTATGTACAACGCTCGGAAAGTAACGCAAGTAACACGAGTTATCCGCATTGGAGCCTGCAACAGAAAATAAATAAGTATAGCATAATATAGTCCAAATAATTAGACGTAATCTACCGATTACATTTAAACTTTAAATGAAAGTGTTACTTAAACAATTTTCCGTGCCTTAAGGCGCGAATATTTTGCTAAACACTGTTAACAAAAGGGCTACACATTATAATTCTTAATGAAATGCAAAAATAAGTATTACATAATTAATAACGTCAATAAACACACGTGGTAAGATCAAAGTTTAAAGGGAAAACTTAATATATCATATTTCTCGTAAATTACCAAATTATTAGTTTCGTCTAAATCAAATACCATGATAGAGAAACAAGGTATTTATAACCGACCAATGACGAAACACTATGCAACTTTCAATTTACACAGTGCTACGCTACATGCATATGGCAACAATATGGAATTTGAACAGTGGTAGTGTATTCGGGCCTGGAATATAATTGATTGTAAGTTTTAATAAACATTCTGCTAATGCAATTAGTTAAATAATGTTTAGATGTTATGTTCAATAATTATTAAATGATCATTCTGCGCTGTTATATTAATTTTGAGCCGTTAAAGCTTCCGACATTACTTCATAAAGTTCATGTCGGAACAGGAGTATTTTAGCTAATACGCTCATTGTATACAACAACAAAAGCTTTATTATTGCAATGTATAATGTAAGTGAATACATATATGTTACATGTAATGTAGTGTAACCCTCAACGTTAATCGCTTAAAAAGGGGAATCACGGCCGTTCGCGGTGATTTGCGCTGATTCGCGCTGATTGCAGCGACGGTCGCCGAGACATCACCCAAATTTTCTTGTCGCTTGGAAACACTGCGATTTGTCACGTTGCATCAATTGCGGTGATGCGAGAATCGCGGCAAAAATCACTGGTCGCGTAGTGTACAAGGCCTTTTTTGTGAAAACTGTCAAAATCTTCTCGTCCATAACCATTGGGCCTAGGGCTACTAAATTTAGTATGTAGAGACATCTTATAGTCATCTACCAAATTTCTTCAAATTATGCCCCTGGGGTCAAATTTGACCCTGCCCCGGGGTCACAAAATTGATCATATGCTTATATAGGGTCTATTTTGTGAAAACTTTTCAAATCTTTCTGTCCATAACCATTGGGCCTAGTGCTACCAAATTTGGTATATAGTGACATCTTATAGTCCTCTACCAAGTTTTTTCAAATTATGCCCCTGGGGTCAAGTTTGACCCTGCCCCGAGGGTCACAAAATTTAACATATGCTTATATAAGGCCTATTTTATAGGGGTGGCAAAATTATTCGAATATTTGAATTTTTGATTGAATGGTCAGTATTCGAATAACAAAATTTATATTTGCATATTCGCAAAAAAAAATTCAAACGTAATTGCCCTTATATTTAATGACCTGCGATCCGCTTACTAATTGGCACCCAAAATCATTTGGGATTAACATGTTTGATGTGACGTTCTTCGTGTCAAACTGATAACGCGGCCCGTATCAGCGTTGATTGTGCAATGCAATATACACACTCTAAGGCCCGGAACTGTTTGTCAATGGGGTGCCATTTAACAGCTTCATTTGACTGGCGAATAATAATTAAGTTTTTGTGATCACAGTATGAACAGCCATTAAAATGTGTGAATTACTCAAATGCCAAATGCAATATACACACTCTAAGAAAGGGCCCAAACTGTTGTTTGTCAATTAGGTGCCAATTAAGGGCTTCAATTGACTGGCGAATAATAATTTAGTTTCTGTGATCACAGTTTGAACAGAAACAAAACTATGTGAATTACTCAAATTTAACAAATGATATAAACTGAATAAACATACAGGATATCGTTATTTTAAAAAATTCAAATAAAATTTAAATGCTATGACATGATGGTTGTCCTTATATTTTTTCTTGAATATTTGGTGTACTTTGCATGCCTTATTGATATGTTTTTTTTATATAAGCGTACATGCAATCGGTACTTTAAAATTTTAAATAAAAATACACTTCAATGACATGATGTTTTCTGTCTATTTGTGCCCGATTACAGTATCGGTCATAGTATTAGCCGACAGCGATACAATTATTCGTTAGCAACGTTAATAAACAGCCTCGTATTCAGCAAACGGATATAACTTACACAACAATGGAAGTTAACACAGAACAAGTTTCACTCTTTTCTAAAATATATATCGCCTAAATAAGCTTTTTCAAAGTTTGTTTTTACAACTCAGATACCGTTTATTTTTATTTCTCAACACAACACTTGTATATTCCAATGTATCTCTGTGGCAATGTATATTTAATATCCCTAGTGGTTACGAAACTGAGTAATAAAAGTTAAATCAATCCAGCCGTTTTATGCGAATATTCGATTGAATGGATTTGCAAATATTCGAATACCGATATAGGTATTCGATGCCATCCCTACTATTTTGTAAAAACTTTAAAAATATTCTTGTCCATAACTGTATGGCATAGGGCTACCAAATTTGGTATGTAGTGACATGTAATAGTTCTCTTCTTAGTTTGTTCAAATTATGCCCCTGGTGTCAAATTTGAAACTGCCCCGGGGGTTACAAAATTGAATATATACTTATAAAGGTTTGATTTTTTGAAAACTTTCAAAATCTTCTCGTCCATAAACATTGGGGTAGGGCTACCAAATTTGGTATGTAGTGACATCTTATAGTCCTCTACCAAGTTTGTTCAAATTATGCCCCTGGGGTCAAGTTTGACCCTGCCCCGAGGGTCACAAATTGAACGTATGCTTATATAATGCCTTTTGTGGGAAAACTTTCAAAAATCTTCTTGTCCATAACCGTATGGCATAGGGCTACCAAATTTTGTATGTAGTGACATGTAATATTTCTCTTCTTAGTTTGTTCAAATTATGCCCCTGGGGTCTAAGTTGAAACTGCCCCGGGTCACAAAATTGAATATTTGCTTATAAAGGGCTTATTTTGTGAAAACTTTAAAAACTTCTTTTCCATTACCATTGGGTCTAGGGCTACCAAATTTGGTATGTAGTGACATCTTAAAGTTCTCTACCAAGTTTGTTCGAATTATGCCCATGGGGTCAAATTTGACCCTGCCCAGAGGGTCACAAAATTGAACATACGCTTATATAATGCCTATTTTGTGAAAACTTTAAAAATCGTCTTGTCCATAAACATTGGGCCTAGGGCTACCCAATATGGTATGTAGTGAAATCTTATAGTTCTCTACCAAGTGTGTTCAAATTATGCCCCTGGGGTCAAATTTGACCCTGCCCCGGGGGATCAAAAAATGGAACATACAGTCTAACCTGTCTTCAGAGACCACCCAAGGTGAATCTAGGAAGTGGTCTCTTAACTGAGGTGGTCTCTGAGTACAGTTTGACCTGTCAGACCAGTTGGTCGTTGTTAATGCAACACATTAGCATATGTCAGTACATGCATGTGTATCTCGCTTTAGTATGTACATTATACATTCAAATATATGTTGAGTGTTCGTTTTTATAGAAATATATACAGAAAAAAAAGTTGTTTGTTGTTTAATTGTATTTAATATATTAATATACATTTATTTAATAAAAAAATACATAAACATATTTACCTAATACATCAAACTTTACATACAAATAAATACAAATTAAACCACTACAAATACAATATGTAACAGTCATATAATTAAACAATTAAAATTGCAATAATACATACATATCAAATAAAAAGCATACATATCAAGCATAGCAACAATGAACATTATATTTACATGGAACAGCATACACATATTTACACATTACAACAATATTAAGATGGCCTGAAAAAGAAATCCTCAATCTTAGTCTGTTTCACCTTCTCTCCATTCATGGCTATATCCCCTATCTGGTTGCTGGCTTCCATCAATGTCGCTAGTAGATCATGGTGCCCTTTCTTCACTGCCCAGTCCTTCAGTTTTCTGCTCATTTCCACTACCTCACTCATGGAGAGTGTTGTTTCTGATGTCGTCGCTTCCTCTTCTGTTGGGTTGGTGTCATCTTCCTCGTCACATCCATCTTCTTGTAGAATTTCCGGTGCTGACTTCTTCCATTCGTCCATGTCCGTTGCGCATGTTGTGAAGTCCCTGTCAATGTTGATGAGGTCCTTCACTTCACACCCAAATAAATCATGTGCTAATTTGTGCATGATGAGAGGCAAGTCGTCCTCAACATCATCACATTCACTTTTGTCACTTTTGTCACTTGTAATGTTTTCACTAACACTTTTTTCACGGTCATCTGCACATTTTTCACTGTCACTAGCACTAGCACTTTTTTCATTGTCACTCATGAATCCGCATTTTGCGAAACACTTGCCGATCGTCTCCGTCGTTGTCTCCTTCCATGCGCTTATGACCCAGTAGATAGCTTGTAGGATGTTAACCTCTTTCAGAATTTGAGGTCCGGTGGTCGCCGACGATCTCTCCAGCTCCATCATCACGTGTTGTAGTTGACGTTTTCTGTACTTTAGCTTCATTGTCTGTATGATCCCTTGGTCCATGGGTTGTATCACTGATGTTGTGTTTGGAGGAAGGAACTGTAGCTTGATGTTGGTTAGTGTGATGCGAGGGTGTGATGGTGCGTTGTCTATGAATAATATGACGTGTCTTCTGGCATGTCGCATCCGCCGATCAAACCACTTCAGCCAGTCTTCCATTATCCCGGTCGTCATCCACGCCTTTTTGTTGTTGTAATACCGTATCGGCAATTTGTCGGGAGTAACTGACCCAAAACATCTCGTTTTTTTTGATTTCCCGATGATGATTGGGGGCAGCTTATCTCCCGTTACCGAGGCACATAAACCCACAGTGATGCGCTCCTTCGCCATCTTCCCGCCGGCACATGTCTCGCCTTTCTTGAAGAACGTCGCACTGAAAATATTAAAAAAGTTATTTTGAAATATAAAATTATAATTTATTTATATTTTCATTTATTTATGTGTTTTATTATTAGGGTGTTGTAATTTTTTTCTTACCTTGTGCTTTGTTTGTAGAATAATCCTGTTTCATCCATGTTATAGATGTCACACGGTTGATAACCTTCGCAGATTGTTGGTAGACGCTTTTTCCAGTCATCCACTACGACTGGATCCACCTCCGCTCTCTCACCCGTCCGTGTTTTGAATACAATGTTATGGCGTCTTAGGAATGAGTCGAGCCACCCATTTGATGCCTTGAACGACGCTAACCCCAATTCTGCTGCGAACTTGAGCGCCCGTTCTTTCAGGAGTGGTCCCGATATGTTCACGTGACGCCCAGTAGCATCTAAGAACCACTTGTGAACAAGGTCATTTAGATCGTCATATTCTGTGGCTTTCCGCGGACGCTTGGTTTGTAGATTACCGTCCCCTTCATACTCTTCAATAATTTCTCGTTTTCTTTTCATCACCGACTGTATTTGTGTCTTACCAACACCCATCTCGGTCGCTACAGCCCTACAGCTCCTCCCGGATTCAAGCATTTTTAGTGCTTTCATCCGCTCTTCCAATGTAAGACACTTTCGTTTAGTAGAAGACATGTTGCGCTGTTTGTGTACTTTTGCAAGTGCTTGAAAAATTATTTACCTCCCTTTTTATACTGCTGTCCGTTACAAACTTACCTTTGAGTAAATATAGTCATTGTAATTAAAACAATTATTTGCAAACTTTAAGTACACAAATAATTAATGTCAGCCGAGTTTTCACAGTTTGCTCCCGATAACAGCGTGCAAGCGTGGATGCCAATTAGCGGATTATCACCTGCATTGTTAGTTGAGTGTCACCATCGCTTAGCAACTTCACTGCGAGACTGCAAAATGGTCGCTTACTGTCGTAACGAGTCTTAATTTGTAAGAAAAACAATGGTCGTTGGTCGCGGATTTAAGGTGGTCGTTTAGTAAAGCCATTTTTAATTGATTTTAGCTTGGGAGGAATTAATAACGGTCGTTTAGCGAGGTGGGTCGCTAAATGCAAGTGGTCGGATGTGCAGGTTAGACTGTATGCTTATATAAGGCCTATTTTGTGAAAACTTCAAAAATCTTTCTGTCCATAACCATCGAGCCTAGGGCTATCAAATTTGGTATGTAGTGACATCTTATAGTCCTCTACCAAATTTGTTCAAATTTTATCCCTGGGGTCAAATTTGAACCTGCCGGGGGGTCACAAAATTGAACATATGCTTATATATTGCCTATTTTGTGAAAACTTTAAAAAAAATCTTGTCCATAACCATTAGGCCTAGGGCTACACAATTTGGTATGTAGTGACATTGTATAGTCAGTCCTACACTTAGTTTGTTCAAATTATGCCCCAGGAGTGAAATTAGACCCTGCCCTGGGGGCCACAAAATTGATTATATGCTTATATAGTGCCTATTTTGTGAAAACTTTAAAAATTCTCTTGTCCTTAACCATAAGGCATAGGGCTACCAAATTTGGTATGTAGTGACATCTAACAGTTCTCTACCAAGTTTGTTCAAATTATGCCCCTGGGGTCAAATTTGACCCTGCCCAGGGGGTCACAAAACTGAACATACGCTTATATGGGGCCTATTTTGTGAAAACTTTAAAAATCTTCTTGTCCATAACCATTGGGCCTAGGGCTACCAAATTTGGTATGTAGTGACATCTAATGAATCTCTACCAAATTTGTTAAAATAATGCCTCTGGGGTAAACTTTGACCCTGTCCTGGGGGGTCACAAAATTGAATAAACACTTATAAAGCGCCTATTTTGTGAAATCTTTAAAAATCTTCTTGTTGAAAACCATTCAGACTATGGCTACCAAATTTGGTATGCAGAAACATCTTATAGTCCTCTATCAAGTTTGTTCAAATTATGCCCTTTGGGTCAAATTTGACCCTGACCCGCCGGTCACAAAATTGAACATTATATACGCTTATATCTTGATTATTTTGTGAAAACTTTAAAAATATTCTTGTCCTTAACTCCAGGACCTAGGGCTACCATATTTTGTATGTACATGTAGTGAGATATAGTAGTCCTCTACAAAGTTTGCTGAAATTATGCCCCTGGGGTTAAATTTTACCAAGCCCAGGGGGTCACAAAAGTGTACATGTGCTTAAATAGGGCCTATATTTAAGTATTTGCACATGCAGAGAATATTTGTTTCAGCCTTTTTTCAGCAGTGGAGCGATACAGGGCCATCATGGCCCTCTTGTTTTCTGGATCCTGCGATAACTTTAAAAGTTCTTAATATTTTTTCATGAAACTTAAAACATGGATAGATGGCAAAATGGACATTATGCGCATCATTTAATTTTGTTCCTACTTCAAAAATTCTGGTTGCTATGGCAACAAATAGACTACAAATAATGCTGAAAATTGTGGTTTTCTGGATCCTGCAATAACTTTAAAAGTTCTTAATATTTTTTCATGAAACTTGGAACATGGATAGATGGCAATATGGACATTATGCACGTCATTTCATTTTGTTTGTACGTCTAAAATTTTGGTTGCTGTGGCAACAAATAAAAAAAATATTCTGACAATGGTGGATTTTCTGACAATGGTGGACCTGGAAGGGGACTTTTATTGCTTGGCAATAGTCTTGTTTTTTCTATTTTTCATAAATATTATATACACTTTTGAGGCAAAACGTTATTTCTTGTTTTAATGATGTTGTTTTGGTTATTGTTGTAATGTTTATTTATTTTTTTATTTATAACGACGGAGTTTGAATCTACAGTACCGGTACCCGCTAAGTACATGTACGTTAAATATTTAGCAGTGCATTTTCGCAATACAATGTATTAAAAATTTAAGTTAAACAACACTTTATTAGTATGATTAAACTTGCATATATCTACATGTATACAGTGTATAGTTCTGATAATCATTTTTTTGTTGGATACACGTAAATGACTAAATTTTTAAATATCATATTAAAGCAACAGTTACGTATTGTGGCGTTAAATAATCCAACAAAATGACTGCTAAATACTTCTTCCACGAAAAGAGATGGGGCTATCATAAAGTGTGCTGGATGACAATTTAATTTTTAATGTCTAAAAGTCAATATCTTTTGTGACTTATTTAGCTTAAACTTTGTGAAATGATTTTCTTTCATCTTGACAATACCTAGTCAGAAGTTGGTAAAAACAAATGGTCCCTAAGTCATAATTGAGGAAAATAGTCAAGACAACTCCAAATTGGTCTTTTGTCGCTAATACATGTATAACGATTAAACTTTTTAAAATGATTTTCATAACCATTTTCATGTTCTAAATTAAAACTGTGTTACTTGAAGTAACACGCATGATTGTTCTGTTTAGATATGATTCTGAGTAATCAGTTTTGTAATTTTCATATAATAAATATACGTTTGGTTCTTAAATCTGATGTACAAGTAGCGGATGTTAGATATTGACTTTGTTTGATTGGTGCCTTGTTTTTATTTTGCTCTTTTAGACTGTGGAGAGTGCAGCAAGGAGTTTGAAGGGGACGGTCCTGTCCACGGACCCTACAAATACATACTGGGCAAAAAGGTCGAGATTTGTTCATCAAAACTACATGTGGTATTAAGTATAAGAAAGTATAAATATATTATTATGGGTATAATATGATGCCTACTTGAGAAAGTGTATTAATGAATGTAGATATTTTTAATTGTTTTAATATATGTCACTTAATTTAAACAAAAATTGACATTAATATGCCCTTTAATTCTAATTCAAAATAGTGTTGTAGTATATTCTAATATACCTTACTACCAACTGCAGGTGCTTGAAGGGGACCCCGGTAATAATTACATGTGTAAGGCTTGTGGTTATACGCGTAATCCGAATGTTTCCTTGAAGAAACGCATGATGTTGCATACAAGAGAAAGACATTACAAGTGTGAGGGGTGTGGTAATGCATGTAACCAGAGTTGTGACTGTAAAAGACACATGAGTACACATACAGGAGAGAGACCGTACACTTGCGAAGTGTGTTGTCATGCAAGTAACCAAAATGGTTCACTGAAAAGACACACGAGGACACATACAGGAGAGAGACCGTACACATGTAAGATTTGTGGTAAAGAATGTACTGGTAGTTTTCAGTTGATGAAACACTTGAGGATACATACTGGAAAAAGACAGTACAAGTGTGGAATGTGTGGTAAAGCATTTAACCAGAGTGTTAATTTAAAAAAACATATAAAAATGCATTCAGGAGAAAGACAGTACATGTGTGAGGTGTGTGGTAAAGCATTTAAACAGAGTTGTGGCTTGAAGACACACATGAGGATACATACAGGAGAAATACCATACAAGTGTGAAGTGTGTGGTAAAGCATTTAAAAGGAGTGGTATCTTGAAGACACACATGAGGATACATACAGGAGAGAAACCGTACATGTGTGACGTGTGTGGTAAAGCATTTATATCAAGTGGTGATTTGAAGACACACACGAGGATACATACAGGAGAGAGACCGTACAAATGTGTTGTTTGTGGTAAAGCATTTAAAGAGAATGGTAACTTGAAGAAACACATGATAATACATACAGGAGAAAGACCGTATAAGTGTGAGGTGTGTGGTAAAGCATTCAGACAGAGTGGTAACTTGAAGACACACATGAGGACACATACAGTAAAGAGACAATTCAAATGTAAGGTTTGCAGTGAAGCATTTAAACAGCGTGGTACTTTAATCAAACACATGAGGACACATGCTGGTGAATGACCATATAAGTGTAAGGTGTGTGGCTATGCATGTAACCAGACTTACAACTTGACAAATCACATGAGGTTTCATACAAGAAAACTATAGTGGTCTGAAATAAGTTTTCTGCTTGTTATTAATATAAAGGTTATGTTTAATGAATTTGTGTTATATCTTATGTGTGTTAAGTTCAGTTTGCACAATATATTGACACATTTCTTTTCTTAATTTCACCACTGTAACAGACTTCACTTGCTTTAAAACAAGGCCTATTTATTAAACACAGGACAGCACTATACATGTACGTATAACTTTCCCAAAACTCCTTGTGGAAATAAATGTCGTACGTTTCGGGTTTTCAATTAAAAAGTTTTACAGTCAAATTTGTAAGGTGTTTTTTATGCCCCTGGTAGGAGGGCATATAGTGATCGGACTGTCCGTCTGTCTGTCCGTCCATCTTTCCGTCACACTTTGCATGTAGGTTTCGAAAAATGCTCATAACTTCTATGTCCCTTGAGATGTAACCTTCATATTTGGTACGCATGTGTATATTGACAAGGCCTTTCCATACGCACAAAATGTTTCACCCCTATGACCTTGATGTTGAACTTAGGGTCTGCGTTTAGGTTTCGAAATCTGTGTTTAGGTTTCGAAAAATGCTCATAACTTCTATATGTCCCTTGAGATATAACCTTCATATTTGGTATGCATGTGTATATGGACAAATCCTTTCCATACGCACACAAATTTTGAGGCCTGTGACCTTGACCTTGAATTTAGGGTCCGCGTTTAGGTTTCAAAATCTGTGTTTAGGTTTCGAAAAATGCTCATAACTTCTTTATGTCCCTTGAGATATAACCTTCATATTTGGTATGCATGTGTATATGGACAAGGCCTTTCCATACGCACACAAATTTTGACCCCTGTGACCTTGACATTGAACTTAGGGTCCGCGTTTAGGTTTCGAAATCTGCGTTTAGGTTTCGAAAAATGCTCATTACTTCTATATCCCTTGAGATATAACCTTCATTATTTGGTATGCATGTTTATATGGACAAGGCCTTTCCATACACCAGGGGTTTTTTTTAGAAAAAGGGGAAGACGCTGGACGCTGGGTAAAAGGGGAAAATCGAGCGCGAAAGAGACATATTTGGGGAAAAAATAAAAACTGTTCATTTCAATGTCTATAACTCACCCACAGACTTCAGGGTTTTTTTTAGAAAAAGAGGCATGTCTCTGACCTTTTTGTTCTTAAACACATGAACAAGTATGATATTTAAGTCAAAGTCCTAAATAAAGTTGCAGGTGTAGATCTAGTAATGGGAAATGTTTTCAACTGTGGCCGGGGAACGATGTCAATATTATGATTTCAATTTCATGATGAATGGTTTGACGATCTAGATCTGCTACAGTATTGGAAGGGAAAGGTGCGGCAGCTGCCGATTGTCCACTTTCACTTTCACAATAATCCGACAGTATTAATCGATGTTGATTACATGTACCTCCGAATCCTGCTGGGTTTCAACGGTTTTTGATGATTCATTCTTAAAAAATGCGTCAACGCAATTAATATTTTCCGAGTCCGAACGTTTTATTTTGTTCGTGTATGAACGCCAATTGTGAGACTTTTTTTCTGTTTTAACGTTTATATCTTGGCTTTCACATAACCCGGATGAAAATTCGACTGGTTTCCGGTAATTAATTGACAAAACACCGTTTCAAGCGCAAGACCGGAATCCAGTAAAATAGTCACATGATTAATACGATTAGTTGCCCGGTTTCCATGACGTAATTTAAGAGCTATATATAGAATCACTGGGATTCCCAGATTTGAGCGTTCGTCGGGAGAGAGAGAGCGAGATCGTTGTACATGGTACAAATTGGATAAGTGTCGACTTCCCAAAAGAAAAAGAACATTTCTTTGAGAGTAAAATATTATATTTTGGTGAAAAAATATATTTTTGGAGGGGAAAAGGTATTTTTAGGGGACAAATTCTGGTAGGGGAAGACGCCGAATATCGGCGTCACTTTCTTAGTAAAAAAAACCCCTGTACACACAAAAATTTTGACCCCTGTGACCTTGACATTCAACTTAGGGTCCGTGTTTAGGTTACGAAATCTGCGTTTTGGTTTCAAAAAAAGCTCATAACTTCAATCAAGCATTTATAGGGGGCATAAGTCATCCTATGGTGACAGCTCTTGTTTCTAACTATATTCTAATAAACATTACAGAAATGGTTATTTAGGATAACACGTGAGGAAATAATATATGGTAGGTTGTTGTTCAGGGGTTTTTTCTTTCTTTGTGAACCGCCGAAAAATGGCCCTTTCCCCTCAGATTTTTTTCTCCTCAGCAGGTAAATTTTCTCCTAGATTTCATATTCTCCCCCCCCCCCCTTAAATTTTTTTTTTTTAACCTTTAAATATATAAGTTATAAATATATAATCAAATTATCTGTTGCCTTGAATTTGTTTAAAAAACAGTAAAATATGTTAAATTGATTATTTAAGACTTTCCTTATTTTCCCCAAAATCCAGCTTTTCCCGCTATTTTTTCCCCCAAAATCCGGCGTTTCGCGCCATTTTTTTTCCCCTCAAAAAAGGCCAGGCCCTTTCCCCAAAATCAGATAAAAACCCCTGTTGTAGAGTCATTGGTTCATTTTGAGTCGTGGTTCTAGAGATCATGTGAAATCACGTGATCTAACGTTCCCAAATGATGCAGTCATTTGACCAGGTCGCCATCGTTTTGCTGATCAAAAATGCGACCAAAACAGGTCAATATTGGAATTCATCATAACTCTTATAAAATATTTCATTTTTTATAAATTGTTCATATAGTGTTTCTTAGTAACAAGAATAGTTTATTTATAAGTATTTTCCATACATTGTCTGTTTACTTTTTCACACGAAATTAACCACTAGTCTATACCATATCAGTTTTAAGACTATTTAGTATGCAAACCTTGAAAGTGGAATAGCGAATCAGAAAACACTGCTCAACAGGAAACCATTTTATGAGGGCGGTTTGACACTATCAACACAATCGATTGTTTATTATCATTACAGACGATACACATTTGAAAAAAAGCAACAAATATTAAGACCAAAGATAAAAATTATGTTATAATGAGTCAAAGTCATACATCTATAACATATTTGTGATGTAACAACTTTATGAAAATTACCCACCACTCAACAAGCATTAAGCATACATGAAAATATAAATTGTTATTGATAACTTTGGTGGAAATTTCATATTTTGCAGGTTTATAGCATACTCATTTACTGTATGCATCCTGTACGTTTCCAATGTTATGATGATAAAACCATGCTTTCGTCATTTGGTTTAATAATTGTCTTTCGATGTTACCACACGTGTACTTGACTTGAAACTCCAATATAAATGGGACTATGTTTTTCTTGCAATACTCGAAATTTATGTTAATCTTGTACATTGTTCAATCAGTTTACAGTATTGTTTTAAGACTTTTAACTCTTTGTTAAGATTAATATATGTTATTAATGTAAACAATCTGGCAACACAATGTTTTACAAACTTCATGGCTAAATGCTAATCTACAATTTCCATTCAGAACATTCTTCCTTAACTGTTATCTTTGATGTGAGTTGTTAAAGTATGGTTTGTTGGTGTCATTTAAAATGTGGATGATATCATCAACCCTTACTTAATGCAAAACATTCTGTTGCCATGTTCACACAGCCCGGTGGACGCGAAATAGTCCATGCAAATTGTGCATACATTTTAACCCTTTGCATGCTGGGAAATTTGTCTTCTGCTAAAATGTTGTCTGCTGAATTTCTAAAATAAGCATTTTCTTCGATTTTTTTCAAAGAATACTATCGGAATAGCAAACAGTTTGGATCCTGATGAGACACCACAAAACGTTTGTGGCATCTCATCTGGATCCAAACTGTTTGCAAAGGCCTTCAGAATTCAGTTCCAGCACTGAAAGAGTTAAAATGTTGGGCAAACACTCAGATTTTTGCAAGGGAACGTGTTATCGGATTTTAAAACAAACGCATTGGTAATACTACATGAAAGTGAATACTACTATTCTTTTAATGAATTTATGTTAAATTTCAACATTTACAATATTTAACCACGCAAATGAACACCATAAAACAATTGTATTAAACTTTTTGTACATGTATGTTCCTTTAAAATGACAAGTTATATAACTTTGTTTAAATAATGTTAATCTTCGTATTTACTTTCAATAACATGAAAATAAACGTGACAAAACATGTCTTTTTCGTTAATAAACACTAATTATCCCCACGCTTTTTGAAAAAAAGGTGGGGATATTGTGGTTATCTCCGCCGTCCGTCCGTCCGTCCGTCTGTCTGTCCGTCCGTCCTGGCCACTATCTCCTCCTACACTAAAAGCACTAGAACCTTGAAACTTACACACATGGTAGCTATGAGCATATGTGCGACCCTGCACTATTTGGAATTTTGATCACCCCTGGGTCAAAAGTTATAGCGGTTGGGGTGGGGCCGCGTCAGAAATTATCACTCATTTTTTTTAGGTTATTTTACATTTACTTCTTTATTTCTACACCGATTCACTTCAAATTGATACTGGACCTCTCTTATGACAATACGGTCAATCTCAACCATGCATGGCCCCATTCCCAACCCTGGGGCGCCCCGCCCACATAGGCCACACCCACCAAAAATTTCCATTTACTATAATTTTTTCATTTCTACACGGATTCACTTCAAATTGTTACTGAACTTTTGTTATGACATTAGGGTCAATCTCAACTATGCATGGCCCCAATCCCAACCCTGGGGCACCCGCCCACATAGGCCACACCCACCAAAAAATTCCATTTACTATAATTTTTTCATTTCTACACGGATTCACTTCAAATTGATACTGAACTTCTCTTATGACATTAGGGTCAATCTCAACTATGCATGGCCCCATAACCAACCCTGGGGCCCCGCCCACATAGACCACACCCACCCAAAATTGCCTTTACTATAATTTCTTCATTTCTACACCGATTCACTTCAAATTGATACTGAACCTCTCTTATGACAATACGGTCAATCTCAACTATGCATGGCCCCATTACCAACCCTGGGGCCCCGCCCACATAGACCACACCCGCCCAAAATTGCCTTTTACTATAATTTCTTCATTTCTACACCGATTCACTTCAAATTGATACTGAACTTCTCTTATGACAATACGGTCAATCTCAACTATGCATGGCACAATTACCAACCCTGGGGCGCCCTGCCCACATATGTCACACCCACCCAAAATTGCCTTTTACTATAACTTCTTCATTTCTACACCAATTCACTTCTAATTGATGATGAACTTCTCTTATGACAATACGGTCAATCTCAGCTATGCATGGCCCCATTACCAACCCTGGGGCACACCTAGGTCAAACATTCGGCGTGGGGATACGCGTCGGCCTCTGCCGCGCCATTTCTTGTTATGTATATAATAGGAGCCGCGTCATGCAATAAATGGGTCGTACGTCATATGCAGCCAGGTCGCTCCAGACCAGTCTGCGCATCCGCACAGTCCGGTCATGAGATATGCTGTCCTGTAATGAGACCTCAAAACCTTGCGTGACCTTTTCCTGTGCCCAGGCTGGTCTGGTGTTACTCTGACCGCATACGGAGTAAGACCCATTATCAAATGATGCGGGTCATTCTTTAATTTTTTTTAGTAATTTCACACATACAGTAATAAACAAACATAGGATGATCAAGAATCTCGCAATCAAACAATTTCCAGTTATACGCCTTGTTAAACTTGCAACAATTTCACATAACGTACACACATAATGCTGTCTAGTTTGAGTGTAATAAATCTAAAGTAAGGACTTCAAAATTTCATTCATACAAAGATATGATCTGCGTTATAAGAAAATGGGCCTTATGCCATATGCGGCCAGCGTAGCTTCAGACCAGTGTCTGTTTCGCGCAGTCTGGTCAGTAGCTACCATTTCCGCTATAAAGGCACGCACACTTTGGTGGTCTCATATGAGTATTTGTGTTATCGTTAAAGGGGCAGTCCAACAGATTTTGGCATGTATTGAAGCTTGCCATTAAATGCTTTATATTGATTAATTTAAACATTTGAACTAAAAATCTCCTGTAAAAAAACAAGAATACAATTTTAAAAAAGGAAAAAAAGTAAACCTCGACAGGGCTGGAACCACTGACCCCTCGAGTCCTTTAGTAAAAAGCCTCCCGCCCAGACCACTCGACCATCCGCGCTCATGTCTTGAGTGTATGTATTTTATAGCTATATAAGCAATCCTCGTAGTTTCCCAAAATATCGTTTGGCATCGATCGTTCAATTAATTGGGTATATTGTGTCATGTAACAGCTTATAACATATCGTTTATTCTAATGAGTTTATTCTTATGACGGAAATTAATAAGGGGATATTTCAATAATATGTATAGGCAATGTTAAGATGAAGTTTGAGAATTTAATAATACACCTTGGGAGGTATTTGCAAAACTAAGACCTGATTTAAAGGGATCTTTTCACGCTTTGGTAAATTGACAAAATTGAAAAAAGTTGTTTCAGATTCGCAAATTTTCGTTTTAGTTATGATATTTGTGAGGAAACAGTAATACTGAACATTTACCATGGTCTTATATAGCCATTATATGCATCTTTTGACGATTTTAAAACATAAAAATTATAAAGCGTTGCAACGCGAAACGATTGAATAATTTGGCGAGTTCTGTTTTTGTCGTTAAATTTTGTGAAACTACGAAGATTTCTTATATAAGGTATAAAATACGTCAAATATGTGTACTCGGCGGAATAGCTCAGTAGGCTAAAGCGTTTTTACTTCAGGACTCTGGCAGGACTCCAGGGGTCACTGGTTCGAAACCTGCTCCGGGCAATGTTCTTTTCCTTTTTTTAATTTTATTCTTGATTTTTTACTGAAGCTTTTACGATCCAATGTTTACATTTATCAATATAAAGCATTTAATGAATAAGTTTAAAAATGCCAAAATCTGTGAAAAGGCCCCTTTAAGATTTATTTAAAGTAAGAACGCAAATATGTTTACACTCAGGTGGGGTATAATTGGAATCAATAAAATGGAAAGTCAGACCTGATTTAAGATTAAATCCAAATAAGAACACAATGAGTCCACAGTCAGCATATAGATACGAGATTGTAAGTAACACACATGGTCAACAAACAGCACAGATGAAAAGGTCACCTATTGTCTGGGGTACAAAAGTTATAGTACTGACGAACGTAACGGGATTACTCTAAACCAATATGAATTGATTAGATTTTAGTGCATTTGGCAAGCAAGTAAATAGATTGTTCCTTCTAGAACATTCTAATAAGTCAACCAATCCGTAATAAGCCCAGACCTTGATGACCAATGAAATTACAAGTAGATTTTATGTAAATTATCCTGGGGATAAAATGCAGTGTTTTAGTTAATAAGAAAGGTCTGCGGTTAGAGATTTGTCACGTCTTCTTGACGTGGTGGCCATGTCGGCCGCCGCGCTGTAAAATTGTACTTCATGAACATTAGAAGCGTTGTGTTAGAAATTATTAATCAGAAATAAATCTCGATGAAAACAGAAATGAACTTTGTTTGTTACTGTGTGTTCTCCACGAACAATGTGTAATTACGTGACACAGTACATTTTATGGTGCCGTGACCAGGATGAACATTGAAAAACATTGGAAAACGGAGTACAAACAACACTATACGGAATCACAGGCCAACGGATCAAAAAAACAACGCGACATGGAAAACGGTCAGTTTTTTCATAAATTATGGCAAACAGGGGTTTATTTAAAATGTTATCAAGTAAGAAATACAAAGTAAAAGGCGTTATGACAACGAAATTTTTAAGAATTGTTTTAAAGAATTTTACGTAGATAGGTGTTAAAGAAATGATAAATCATGTACGGAAAAATTATGCAAGTATCAAAATCAATACAGTTTTTCATTGATCAGTATTTTTTCTAAAATATCGGTAAATTGAGAAAAGGCGTTATGACAACGAAATTTTTAAGAATTGTTTTAAAGAATTTTACGTAGATAGGTGTTAAAGAAATGATAAATCATGTACGGAAAAATTATGCAAGTATCAAAATCAATACAGTTTTTCATTGATCAGTATTTTTTCTAAAATATCGGTAAATTGAGAATAAAATAAATGAATAAGAAAGCATTTGAAATTGACATAATTATATGAGTTATAGAAATACTGAAATTAGATGCGCACAAATAATTGAGGGTATTTAAAGAGTTTTCTATATTTTTTGTATTATTGGAATATATAATTATGTACGGACACATTTTTGCATAATATAAATACATTTGTAATTGATGGTATTTTTTAAATTTTTGATATTTTTGCAAGTTTTCATGAAATTTGAACGTATGAGGAAATTAGAATATTTGAAGAATGTTTCATTAATTTGACATTATAGGAATACAGATATATGAGGCATATACATTTTTATAATTAAGGAATTTTGAAGGCAGTTTAATATTTTGATATTATATTAAAGGAACTTATAAGGTAGGAATAAACATTAGAGAGTATCCGATTTTGACGTCATTTTATATAAGATATGAAATAGAAACCTGCACATAAATGGGAATTAAGAGACGTACACAAAATCAGTATACTTGACTATGGTTTCATGCATTCATAGAATAAAGAAATTAGGAGGGTAAACACATTTATAAGAGAAATAATGTTGAGTGCGAATATGAATAGGGCAGACACTTAAAAAAAATATTATGTAAATATGTATATACGAAATTTTGTTTATTGCAAATGTATGTAGGGTATCGGTAATATTGAAGGTCTTGAGTAATTTTAAGTAAGAATTTAATGTGTTCTGTCACGAAAACTGTGCAGTTAAAATATACTGATATATGCGCATTAAATTTCTGTTATTGAATAAACTCTATAAGGTACATAGAGGTTTATGAGAGCCTATCATTTGCGAAATGATGGAAGCCTACCATTTACTCATGGTGGAAGAATACTTATTGTATTAGATTTATGGGATTAGTTCATTAGGAGAACAAGACTTGAAATTTGAAGTATACCGATAAATGTTCTGGTGTAATGAATGCATATTGAAAAAAGTCTGCCCTTTTTCATCAAAAATTTCACAATTGTTTAGAGAGACGCGCGTATTTAAGAGCGCCCAGGTACATATGTCGATAGAAAGGGTCATTAAGTACATAATGATACACAGGAGATTAGTGATTTTAAGATACGAACGCGATATGTCTGTTTAAAGTGCAATACCCTAGGTAAATAAAGTAGCGCATACCTGTCACAAATTTACTGATAGCACGTACGTAAAATATCGAACTGTTATGTAATGTTTAAAGGAGTGTTTCGATAGTAATTGGTGTAATAAAGGTTGTATTTACTAAGGCGTTCTATTAAGTTGTCATGACGGTATTTAAGAGGAACTTAAGGGGATATTTATAAATGTTTGCCATGATTTTGAACAACTGATACTTGTATCACCACAACGCAGATGAAAGATCGAGATTTGAAGACAACGCCGAAGAAGAGCGACTTCGCAAGACAACGCCTTCCACAACGAATAGAAGAAACAAACAACATGATTAGGATGGAACATCACGGTGTTTACTCTCAAAGTGAATACCTGGTTCTATTGCTAAAAGAAGACCCAACGCCAGACGTTTTCGAAGGACAACAAGTGACGCAACACTGGACACAATACCTGTGACGTTAAACACTATAGGGTAGATGCAGCCGTTTAACTGTTTGACGTGCGTAGATAACGCATTTGGAATGATACTTCCGAGGCCTAAGACATCAAGGAGAACACTGCTATAGTTAATACCTCGTGAGCATTATGGCCAATAGAAGATCTTAATGTCCCGAGAGAAATGAAGACGCTGGGACCATCAACAAACGACAACGAAAACAACAACAACGATGAATACAACGGAAACGACGATCGACGACGCAAGTTAAACAGCGGAAAGCAGAGCTGAATCAACAAACGCATTCCAATTTTCACGGACGAACCTACAATCGGCTTATCTTCAAGACGGCGGCAATGACATTAAATAAACATCGTATTCGCCACGTGACGACTTCAACACTACATGGACGACACCAGACGTATTGAAGGCCAACGACCAACAGATGATGTACTCCGCTACATACCGATTGACATTTATATTGTGTAACAATAACTTATGTTATCTATTTCAGCAGAGACGCTTGTAAAATAAAAATAATAATAATAATAATATTTTTTTAATATCATAAATAATTTTTTTAATATCATAAAATATTTAAAAAATTAAAATAAGGGGAAAGTTGTGTCATGTAACAGCTTATAACATATCGTTTATTCTAATGAGTTTATTCTTATGACGGAAATTAATAAGGGGATATTTCAATAATATGTATAGGCAATGTTAAGATGAAGTTTGAGAATTTAATAATACACCTTGGGAGGTATTTGCAAAACTAAGACCTGATTTAAGATTTATTTAAAGTAAGAACGCAAATATGTTTACACTCAGGTGGGGTATAATTGGAATCAATAAAATGGAAAGTCAGACCTGATTTAAGATTAAATCCAAATAAGAACACAATGAGTCCACAGTCAGCATATAGATACGAGATTGTAAGTAACACACATGGTCAACAAACAGCACAGATGAAAAGGTCACCTATTGTCTGGGGTACAAAAGTTATAGTACTGACGAACGTAACGGGATTACTCTAAACCAATATGAATTGATTAGATTTTAGTGCATTTGGCAAGCAAGTAAATAGATTGTTCCTTCTAGAACATTCTAATATGTCAACCAATCCGTAATAAGCCCAGACCTTGATGACCAATGAAATTACAAGTAGATTTTATGTAAATTATCCTGGGGATAAAATGCAGTGTTTTAGTTAATAAGAAAGGTCTGCGGTTAGAGATTTGTCACGTCTTCTTGACGTGGTGGCCATGTCGGCCGCCGCGCTGTAAAATTGTACTTCATGAACATTAGAAGCGTTGTGTTAGAAATTATTAATCAGAAATAAATCTCGATGAAAACAGAAATGAACTTTGTTTGTTACTGTGTGTTCTCCACGAACAATGTGTAATTACGCGACAATGGTCTGCTTCCGTCAAACGGGTAGATGGTCAGATTCAGAGATTCAATCTAACAGGCAGATGGTCAGCCGCAGTCTTACTTGTACATGGCCAGCTTCAGTCAAACGGATAGATTGTCACATTCAGTCAAACGAATAAATGGTCTACTTCAGGCAAACGGGTAAACTGTCATCTTCTGTCAACCAGGTAGTGGTTCATCTTCAATCAAATTGGTGCTGGTCAGCTTCTGTTAAACTGGTAGATGGTCTGAATCGTTCAAACGGGTTGATAGTGTGTTTCGGTAAAACGGGTAGATGATTAGCTTCAGTCTAACAAGTAAATGGTCAGCTTCAGTCAAACGGGTATGGCGTACCATTTGGGTCGAAAGTCAACAAGACCTACTAGGTAAAAAGAGAAATGTACATTGATGTACGATATGTACGTAGAAGTTAATTTTTTGTACTTCGACGTACTAAATTGTACTTCGACGTACAGTTTTTACCGACCCTTGAGTGTTAGCCAATCAGAAGACGCCTTACATCTGTTGCTTTTAGAGATATTTGACATTGAACATTATTATTATTATTTATACCAAAGTATGCGACTTTCGACCGCTAACTCATAGATAGTGTGCGTATTTGTTTAACATTATTATTATTACTTATACCAAATTATGCGACTATAAACCACCAACTCATAGATATTGTGCGTATTTATTGACCTGGCGTGGCGGAATTAACCTCTGACTTATGCAAATAATGGTTATCACAAAATACGACCAAACCAGGGAGGTTATACGTTTTTAATCCTGTAATCGTTTGGTTACTGTTTGGTTACCGTTGGGAATTTCCTACACAGTAATGCGCTGGGCCGTGATACTCCGCCATGCATGGTCAATAAAAACTCACAATATGCTTGATAATTTTAATTTAAAAAAAGGCAACCTTGAATCTTCTTCAAATTGGTAAATAATCTATATCAATGCATTAAATACTTGAAACTTCTTTGTTTAGTTTTTTAGCTCACCTGAGCGATAGCTCGGGGTGAGCTATTGTGATCACTCAGCGTCCGGCGTCCGTCCGTCCGTCTGTCTGTAAACAATTTGTAAACATCTTCTTCTACTAAACCATTGAGCCAATTTCAACTAAATTTCATGTGGAGCATCCCTAGGTCATGGGACAAAAGAATTGTTTAAAAAAATTGATCACATAACCAAGATGGCCGCCATGACCATATATGGTAAAAATCTTAAAAAATCTTTTTGTCAGAAACCGCTCATCAGATTTTCAAAAAATTTCACAGGGATGACCTTTGAGGGCTTCCCTGAAAAAGTTGTTCAAAGAAATTTGATTCGTCAAAAAACATGGCCGCAGGAGCTCGTTGAACTTTGCATGTTTATTCGTTTTTGCCTATTTTGTGAAAACTTTCAAAAATCTTCCACATTTTTTGTCCGATCCTTTCCAAATTTGCACAGTGTCTTTATATAAATGAGGACACGAACCCTACAAAAATGAGCATTATTGGTCCATGAAGTACAGAATTACCTCCCCTTGAATTGAGAAAATGGTGTTTATGCAATAAAGTCCAAATTTTTCATCCAATTCTTTCCAAACTTGTAAGGATTTAGCATGGTTCAAACAATGGAAACAACTACGGTTTATGCATGTTCTTTTTAATTTTATTACAGATTTGCCTCCCTTTAATTCATTCAAAGTCTCATTTTACAGCAGAGATTCCAAATCTGACCTGTAAATGAGCCCAATATTTACTGCCAGTGCTAGGTTACCTTTTCCCATTTGATTATTCTTAAGTATTGGTCTTGAAATGCTGCTACTGCTTCTGCTTCTGCTACTGCTACTGCTACTACTACTACTACTACTACTACTACTACTACTACTACTACTACTACTTCTACTACTACTACCACTACTACTACTACTACTACTACTTCTACTACCACTACTACTACTACTACTACTACTACTACTACTACTACTACTACGTCTACTACTAGTACTACTACTACTAGTGCTACCACCACCACCACCACGTCTACTATTACTACTTCTACTACTACTGCCACTACTACTACTACTTTTACCACCACAACTACTACTACTACTACTACTACTACTACCACTACTACTTCTACTACTACTACTACTACTACTACTACTACTTCTACTACTACTACTACTACTACTACTACTTCTACTACTACTACTACTACTACTTCTACTACTACTACTACTACTACTACTACTACAACTACTATTACTACTACTATTACTACTACTACAGTACTACTACTACTACTACTACTACTACTACTACTACTACTACTACTACTACTACTACTACTACTACACCACAACCACCACCACCACCACCACCACCATTCACAGTGACAAAAAACGTATTCACACAATGGCTGCTACTACAACTTATAGCCCATATAGGGGGGGCATGCATGTTTTACAAACAGCCCTTGTTTCTATGGGATTTTAACCACAACTGTTCATGTTTATCTCCGACACATATTTTTAGGTCACCTGTCATGAAGTGACACAGTGAGCTTATGTGATCGTGTGATGTCCGGCGTCCGTTGGGCGTGCCTGCGTGTGTCCGTGCGTCCGTCCGTCAACAATTTGTTTGTGTAGACAGTAGAGGTCACAGTTTGCATCCAATCTTGATGAAATTTGGTCAAAATGTTTATCTTGATGAAATCCGGTTTGGGATTGTATTTGGGTCATCTGGAGTCAAAAACAAGGTCACTAGGTCAAATAATAGAACAACCTTCTGTAGACAATAGAGGTCACAGTTTTCATCCAATCTTTATGAAATTTGGTCAGAATGTTTATCTTGATGAAATCTGGGTTGGGATTTTATTTGGGTCATCTGGGGTCAAAAACTAGGTCACTAGGTCAAATAATAGAAAAACCTTGTGTAGACATTAGAGATCACAGTTTTCATCCAACCCTTTATGAAATTTGGTCAGAATTCTTGATGAAATCTGGGTGGGATTGTATTTGGGTCATCTTGGGTAAAAATCTAGGTCAAATAAATAGAAAAACCTTGTGTTGACAATAGAGGTCACAGTTTTCATCCAATATTTATGAACTGTGGTCAGAATGTTTATCTTGATTGAATCTGGATTGGGATTGTATTTGGGTCATCTAGAGTCAGGAACTAGGTCACTAGGTCAAATCATAGAAAAACATTGTGTAGACAATAGAGGTCATAGTTTTCATCTGATCTTAATGAGTCAGGTGAGCGATTCAGGGCCATCATGGCCCTCTTGTTCAATTTTGATATTTTTATTCATTTTGTCCTCAATAAAAAAAGAGATTTTAAACATTTATTTTGAATAAATCTGAAGGAAAAGTGGCTCAAGAGACGTGTGTTTTGATTGGCTGTTCAGAAAATGTGTACGTTGAAGTACAAATATGTACGTCGAAGAATAAATTGTACTTCAACGTACATATATATACTTCGAAGTGTATTTCATATTTGTACGGCGAAGTACAATTTTTGTACTTTGACGTACATATTGTACGTCAAAGTACATTTCTCTTTTAACCTAGTAGGTCTTTTTGACTTTCAACCCAAATGGTACGCCATAAACGGGTACCTGGTTAGCTTCAGTCAAACTGGTAGGTGGTCAGCTTCAGTCAAACGGTTGATGGTCAGCTTCAGTTAAAGGGGTGGAAGGTCAGTTTCAGTCAAACGGGTACATGGTTAGCTTCAGTGAAACGGGTAGATGGTATGCTTCAGTCAAACAGGTAGATGGTCAGCTTCAGTCAAAGGGATAGATGGTCAGCTTCAGTCAAACGGGTAGATGGTCAGCTTCAAACGGGTACATGGTTAGCTTCAGTGAAACGGGTAGATGGTAAGCTTCAGTCAAACGGGTAGATGATCAGCTTCAGTCAAAGGGATAGATGGTCAGCTTCAGTCAAACGGGTAGATGGTCAGCTTCAGTCAAACGGGTACATGGCTAGCTTCAGTCAAACGGGTAGATGTTCAGCCTCAGTCAAACGGGTAGATGTTCAGCCTCAGTCAAAAGGGTAGATGGTCAGCTTAACTCAAAAGGGTAGATAGTCAGCTTCAGTGAAAGGGGTAGATGGTCAGCTCCAGTCTAACGAGTAGATGGTCCAATTTATATATTAAATAGACGTTAGCGTCAGTTCGCTAATCCACCGTCAAAAGGGAAATATATTTATGTCAAGGTGTTGCCGCGCACTGAAGTCGACCTCTGCCCGTTTGCGCAAACGTAACATTTCAGGATTAGAAAATTGTTTACATGTTAATGACTAGAGGAGGATCAGTACTTTTGTTGCATTCTTTACATTAAATTTAATTAGAGATATGGATATTTGAGCTCGATTGGTCATTGTCAGGTTGGGTACTACTTACACGTACCCCGGGTACTGTTAAGTATACTAACATGTACCCCGGGTATGGTAAATATACTAAAATGTACCGGTCGATATAAGAGTGGACCAGAGTTGTATTCTCGCCGAAAATTCGATGTCGTAAAACGCGCTACGGAAAAACGATAATGTTTATCTTAAACAAACTTCTCTTTAAAAAAAAACGGCATCATTATGCTTTTTGAGTATGAGTTTCGATAATATAAAGGCCATTAAATAGAAAATAAACATAAATGTGAACATAATAAAAAAAATAGCCGACAACGACAGATAAAGCGTTTATATTCCCGGCTACGTTTAAGTATATTTACCGTACTCTGGGTACATGTAAGTATACTTAAGAGTACCCACGGTACATGTAAGTAGTACCCGAGCCGACCATGACCAATGACAATACCTTTCCATGCGCATGAAAGTTTTGAACTTTGGGTCTGCGTTCAGGTTTCCAAATCTGCGACCGCGATTCAAAAAAGCTCATAACGTCTGTGTCCCTGTAGTAATTGATTTCATATTTGGTACGCATGTGTATCTGGACAAGACTTTTACATGCGCATAAAATGTTTGACCCCTGTGACCTTGAACTTAGGGTCCGAGTTTAGATTTTGAAATCTATTATGTGGTTATCTCTGCCGTCTGTATGTCCGTCCGTTCTGGGCACTTTCTCCTCCTACACTATTACCACTAGAACCTTGAAACTTACACACATGATAGCTATGAGCATATGTGCGAAGTTCACTATTTGGAATTACTACCTGACCCCTAGGTTAATAGTTATGGGGGTTGGGGTGGGGTAGGGTCAGAGATTTTTCACTCATTTTTTAGGTAATTTTACATTAACTTCTTCATTTCTTCACCGATTTACTTCAAATTGATACTGAACATCTCTTATGACAATGCGGTCAATCTCAACTATGCATGGCCCCATTACCAACCCTGGGGCGCCCCTGGGTCAAACATGCAGCATGGGGATACGCGTCGGCCTCTGCCACGCCATTTCTAGTATTGGTGATTGAGCCCAATTTTTGTTTGCTTCCAAAAGTAATTAAAACTTAAACTTTCCATAAAACAGGATCCTTATTAAGACATTTAATACTTTAGATTGGCCTCTCCACATCCCGAAAAACGACATCATTGCATATATAACATTACGAAAAATTACTCGTGAACCACTATATAAACGCAACGTATCAACTGGCTATTATAGCGTTTTACTGTATCTCCTTTACTAGGCCACTTGTGCTCCACATAAATTTCAAGTCGTTCCAGTCTGCTGCCCATGCAGTTGTTCCGAGTGCTTATATTTGTGCCGTGTTCTGAGAAAACTGGGCATAATGCATGTGCGTAAAGTGTCATCCCAGATTAGCCTGTGCAGTCCGCACAGGCTAATCAGGGATGACACTTTCCACTTAAACTAGATTTTCGGTAAAAAGGCACTTCCTTTAAAACTAAAATTACCATTAAAGCGGAAAGTGTCAGTCCACACAAGCTAATCTTGGACGACACTTTACGCACATGCATTATGTCCAGTTTTTACAGAACAAGACACATTTGATAAAAATTGAAACTTCGACAATCCTATTGGCATATGTCATATATATAATACATGGTTTGTAACGTGGTAAAATGTCCCTATGCATGTTTGTTTTTCTAAATATATTTTGATCAAGCTTATTAATGTACTGCAAACGTTCTTACTTACTTTTATTTAGAGAAGATACTTTACATCTAGATGTCAACTTAATGTTTAACATATGACTCAACATTCAGCAGCTATGGAAAGCTAAGCAGATATCCGTATATTACAACAATTACGCTGCCAAATATCCCGATACAAATTCGAGGACATCCTCAATTAACAGTATTCGTAAATTTATTATCAACTCTTATCTCGAGTATGGTGGTAAATTGCTGCACGTATGATTGTACTTACAATACACAGGGTTTTAGCTTAATGAAAATTGTAGTTATCAACAATTACCTTGAAATCAATCTTGTTCAGTATAGCTGTAAACAGTAACAAAATACTTTATTGCCACTACAAATTGATATCCGGAATAAAGAGAATACGGTAAATTGAGCGATATCGCTTATTAACATTAAAGGGACAAGTCTAAACAAGCCCATTTCTTTTTTAGTTTTGTCGAGTTCGATTACGGCAAGACGCAAAGAGCTGTCACAGTGATCGAGTTTTTCCCCGTGCGTGCGGTAGTGTGCGTTCGACTGTCCGAGCATGTCCGGAGTAGAACTTCGCTAGTCATCTGACAATTTAAAAAAATAACATACAACAAATTTTCACAAGAAGGAAACGTCGTATCTTTTCCCTAAAAGTTCAACGCCATATTAAAAGGTCATATGAAGGCATTATACAGATTTTGAGGTAAAATTGCTTTTTATAAGTATATGCTTACCTTTATTTGTGTATTATGTATAGTGCTTAACCGATAGTATTGCCCACATTTCCTGACTTAATTTATTTTACAGAACGAACAGAAATGAAAGCCTTTTTTAAGTCTCAAATGTATACTATTTTATTCCAGAGCCCTCCGCTTTAAGCACTTTTGAATATAATTACTAAGTATATATAAGTGTTCACTTCTACGGTTATAGTCTCAATTTATGTCAACAATTTTATCCTTAGTATTGCGTGTAAGACTTGAAACTTGGTTACACAGTAAACTATGTTACGACGCTATTTATGCATATTTAAATGTGTTATATTTTATGCTCTTGAAAGTGGAAGCTTTTAGTCGCCGATTTGTAAGACCGTTAGTATTTAAATTAAGACTGATATCATTTGAAAAATTGTTAAAACACATTTCGATGAAGTTTTGTTCCGTCTTACTTCATATCCCACCGTTCATCGTTTTGTTCGCCCCAAGAAGACAATGAGGCTTTGTTTTGTGTTGAAGAATAAAAAAAAAGACTACAAATGGCATGACTTTCCCAAAAACATAACACACGTTCAAATCTATGTGATATCTAGACAATTTTATAACAAACTAATTATTAAGTACCATACGAATATTATTTGAAAATTCTGTTATCAGGAACTTAACTTTTAAATATGTTTTTCAGTGCAAATAACATAAACATCTCAAACTGTGTATTAAAAGTGAATTATAGCGTGTGACATTATTTATTTATTGATCAGATTCAATCTGACCAACTGGCAGTAATCTGAATTTGGTGTAGTGGCAACACTTAATTTACATTATGGATTGTCATATTTTACTGAAAAACTCTTTGGCAAATTCACATTTTGATTGCTGATGGACATGGTGTCCTTTACAAGATTGTGTACTGGAATCTTTTTGTGCTGTTGATATTTTGTTAAGCCGCAGATTCCAACGAAACTTCAATCCATTTACGGGCTGGCGGGCATTTGGTCATTCAAACTAATTGTGAATTATTCTCATTCTGCAACACTTTTAATATTACCTAATGTAACATCTGTTTAAAGGTTGAATAATTCGCTATAATTTGATATGGTTTAAACTGTTCTCTTATAATTTACAGACAATGCTGCATGTGTGACAATTCAGTTTTAGTAACATAATCTGCTCCTCCTAAATGCTCACGTGATCGTTAGCTGCACAGTGATACGCTGTTTACCTGTCTTATAACCACGTGATCCTTAATACATTGTAACACATTTACATTTGGGTCACATATCTGTTGACTGATTACAGCTTTGGACGCTGTTTACTTCACTTTTGTTCGAACTGTTCAAAATCGTTTAATTTTGTTGATTCATTGTAAATTATAAGTCAATGTGTGTTCTTTTAAAATACGTTCATATACTGCAGGATATACATATTACTTACAATTGCAAAGTGCAATTCATGTTTTAACTTATTAAAATATGTCTTCAATTCTTAAAGCTTCTGATGACATCGGTTCTGTGGACTATTATTGCACTTCATGCTGCTACAAGAACTTTTTGAAACGTGCAGAGTTTTACTGTGAGGGGTGCCAACTATGTTATTGTAAAAAATGTATCCACTCTCATAATGATTTGTTTTTTCGACATATCAAGCATGGAAGAGATAGTGTCGATCGCTGGCCTGCTGCCAAGGATTTGCCGCAGCAATGCAAATTACATACATATAAACAAATGGACCTGTACTGCTTTGATCACCATCAGCCATTTTGCTCTAGATGCTTTTCCGTTGCCCACAGGTATTTGAATATTTTAACATTTGAATGACACGTTTTGGTCGTTTTTTACAAGTTGCTAAGCAGTATGTAGTAGTTGTTGTTGTTTCCGCTCGCTAATGGTAGTGGGTCGATATGTGGATACCTATAAGAACCAATTTGATCAAATTGTTAGCTTTTGTAAGCACATCTTGCAAGAAAGGGAAAGCTATTATACCACTAGAAGAAGTCCTCTTTGCTATGTTAAGTTATTCATAAGAAAATCGTTCAGGAATGCATTGATATTGTTCTTATCGTAAAGGCAGAAGTGTCAAAATGCATTTATACCCCGGTTACCATAATGCGTATGAACCAAAGGTTTGCTGTTCGACTGGTATTTTTAAAGGAAATGGCATGGACTAAAGTCAAAACCAAAGCAGCTTTAACATATCAAAATAATTCACCATTAAAACCCTCCTCATTAACAAATAGCACACGTGTGAATAACGCTTGATGGTAATGAAAATTGTTAAACAAATTTTGTCAATAGCTATTTGAGAATGTACGAAACAATAACATATTTGTTGAAATTATAATTTCTAAGGTGAACACAACTTAAGGAGAGTGTGAAACTCTATTCATCTAAATCTAATTAATAAATGAAACTACGTAAAGTTTTTGTAATTATGAAAATGTCAATTATATAAAAACAATTGATTGCCTACTTAATGAATATATTTTAAATTATGTCTACTAACATGTATTGATTTTAAACTTTATTATTTCACGCTCATCCGTTTAAATGCAGTGAACTGTAATTAAGTATCTTTTATTTGTTAATAGCTGCTAATTTTATGGGAATAAAACAATGTCCGTCAAAAAGGGTTTTAGCGAAAAAAAACTTATTATCCGCTTTTAACGTATTGTATTTTCTAGAAGTTGTTGTCCTTTGAATATTTGAATGGCATAGTCTCGAGTGAGATCTCAGGAATGTTTAAATAGTTTAGATTTTTGATGAATGACAATTGTCAGTTTTCTTGTAATGGACATGCCTATTTGACCATGTTGTTCTGCTTCAAGATACTTAGATACTTTTTATTTGCAAGAGAGATGTTATGAATAAATTAAGTAAAAGTTGATGATATAATTCATTTTCATATATTTTGTTTATTGAGAGGACGTGTGGTTCGGGGTACGTGCTCTGTGAGTATTAAATTATCGAACGAGGAAGAAATGATGATATATTTTATTGTAGTTGGACCGTATTGCGATTTTATGGAATCGAATTTCTGAGAAAATATATTATTTTCTCCAAAAATAAGAAATACGTTAACCTATTGAATTTGAGATTTTCATGCACGTTAATCACGAGCCAGGGTTAGATAACTCTAATATAAGTAATGCATGCATAAGGTTTTACTGTTTGTGTTGCTTCCATTTGACCAGTGAAATGTATTCAACTTTATATTGAAAGCCTAAGATTAAAATAAAAAAGTCTGGATTTAATGAGAATAACTTTTACCCTTCGACATGTGCATCATGCCTAATCGTTGAGTCCTAATTATTTTATCAGCTGTTAATTCACATTTTATTTAGAATAGGACTTTTTAATTGCCGCGCAAGGTTTTTAAAGTAATTATTACATTGTTGTTTTAGTTTATATATTTATTCTCGTATTGTCTTGCTAACGTGATTACATATACAATTAACGCATTTATGAGAAAAGGGAATTATCGGAGACAATCCAGCAGACTAAATGGTTTTTTCACATGTATATTATCAAGCATACTAAATGGTTTTTTCACATGTATATTGTATAATATACATGTGAAAAAACCATTTAGTCTTCTGGATTGTCTCCGATAATTCCCTTTGCTCATAAATGCGTTAATTGTACATGTAATCACGTGATATAAATATATATATGTATGAATGTATGTATGTATGTATATATATATATATATATATATATATATATATATATATATATATATATATATATATATATATATTAAAAGAATTGTAGAGTATATCACTGTTCGCATGCTGATTATAAATTCTACTTTCAGAAACTGCCGTGTTGAGACACGTATTCTTGATTCGGTGTTGTCAGAGCAAGAAAACAAACAGGCGTTTATTGTCCAGGAGACTTCAGAGCACAATGTAAAAATACCAAGGGATGAAGTCCAATGCTTTATCACAGGCATTTGTGCTTTACCTGATGGGGTTATCCTTGCAGATTGGGATACTAAGACCGTCAAGCTTCTGGACGATCATTATCAGGTAGTGAGTAACATAAAAGTAGCGGCTGCTCCTTGGGACATTTGTCAGGTTACATCAAATGAGGCTGCTCTTACTGCTGGTAAGCATATCCAGTTTATAAGAGTTAACGATAAACAGCTGGCAGAGGGTCGTTGTTTTTGTTTAGAAAAAATGAACGAGAGTGCAGGTATTGCTCACCACGAGGGTAGCTTGTTTATAACTTCTGGTACAGCACTGCACGAGTACGCGGATAACGGAAGATGGATCCGCCAAATGTACGAGGATACTTCACAACTTAGAACAGGTAAGAAACATTATCAATTGATACTGATATATGGAAGAATATCTATATGTATTACGTATTGTAATGACCATTTAAAAATCTCTGTCCATATTGCTTGTTGCTCCATCGTCCGTTCGTCTCTTCATTAATCCGTTCTTCAAACATCACAAAAATCTTTTGAAGTAATGAGCATGAAACTGGGTAAACATACACAGTGTTTTCCGATCTGTCGGTCTAATCTCTTCCCCTGTCTATTTATTCGACCATCTGCGTGTCCTCAAAAACTGAAAACAATACATGCTGTCAACTTTCTGTTGATTCTTTAAACGCATTTTCAACGAAACGCTATTAAAGTTCTTCCTAAAATTATGTTAATATGTTGTTTAATTTCTTATTGAGTCTTTTGTTGAAAATCAATGCATTACATATGATCCCCAAATTTGATAAGCATAATATGATTTAAACTGACAGAACAAAAATTATACACTAAATAATAATAAAACTTTATATGTGTCATTAATATTGCTGGGCCAAGCGTGAGGTTGAGCGCTCTAAAACCGGTTTAAACTCCCAATGCTTTGCATTGTTCGTTCCAAGGCGGTTACCCCAGCTTTATTCTTCTATGTGTGTATGTTGTTTTGTATTGTGCTTTTTCTTACTGTTTTGGCAATTGGTCAATAGCCTTAAAGAAAGGACCAACTAATTGTTTATAATGAGAATGCAATACTGCTCCAGCAGCTGGAGTTTCACTTCTTTATATTGTTATCACATGGGTAAGGATTATGCACATGTTTTACTAGACGTCACATGTTTTGTGAATATTAACTCAATTTCAAACACATTGATGATTATTGAACTTTATTGTGCAAGATAACTCATGCACAAGTATGGGCAATGTTAATCTTATACTGCGTAGTCGTAAATTTATTAAGTTGTTTACCAGGAGGAGAAACCCGTGTCAATTTTATGCTGTAAACGACTTTTTTGCTTCAGTTCTACTCAAATGCAGTGTGCCCTTACTTCCGTCCGTCCGACCTTTTGTTATTCTGTTTTTACTTCCGTCCTTCCTTCTGTCGAACTAGTCAATTGTTTTCGACTCATTGTTTGGTCTTTCGAATCCCATAACTTTCAGATATTTATTTCACTTGATTTCAATTAAGACAGTTTTATAAGCCAGTTATAAAACTTGGCATATGATAGGATCAGGATCAGCAGAGAAGGACAGTGGCCAGAGCAAGTCCTCACTCGAAGTTAACTAGAACTTTTTGACCATTTTTATGACCATCATCTTTTGTCGGTTAAGTTTAATCAACAGCTAGAGCACCTCTCAACGATTTCTTTTTTATTTTAAAAATGAAACAAAATACCATGTTATCCCTCCTTGTAAAAAATAAGTTTAAAGCGTAAACACAACACATTGTGTGACATTTTGTTTAGGTACTAAAGCAACACAAGTTTGCAAAAACCCGTTATGCATGATACACTTCTCTATGACGACCCTATAATTGAAGAATCATAAAAACTACACATTTACCTTGACCGCCTTTTACTCAAATAGTTGTAATCGTATCATAATAAAATAACTTGACAATCTTTTTTAGCGTATAAACCTGCCAGACCTTTTTTATGTTTTTAGTTTCTGCGCCAACAGTTTTGCCACAAATAAATATATATTTCACAATGTAACCCAGTAGTTGATAACATGTTAAATCTCATGTTTAATAATGCGGAACTGATTTACCGGGTATACTATGGGAACCCTCCCCTCATGCTCACCCCAAATCTTATGTACTGTATATTCCTTACGTTTAAAAATCTTTAATAACAACTTTCATTTCCTGTATATGTGATGCTCCATTATCAGCCCAGTATTAGGTATCCAATAAAAACGCCTAAAATAGGTGTGTGCGTGCGGAGGGGGAGAGGGGGGGTATAGACACTAGATGACAGGTTCGCATTTTACACCAAACTGATCATTATCGGACATTCATAACGACTCTGTCGGAACATAGTTACAGAGAATAGGAGGCACTATAAGCATAATTGTATGTTTTCAGTTGTCACTAACTGTCTTATTGGCGCGCATGTAAAACACCGCAAATCTAACAAGACGTAAAGTCCTCAACATTAGACGCATTTACAATACATTTGTGTTTGGCTACATCTATAAATTAGTTAAACGGAAATCGGTTAAAACGTAATGACAGCAAAAACTCACACGGACAATAGCTATCCGTACATTGTCATGCAGGCGTACCTCTACCACGAGTTTCACATCCCGACTTAAAGCTGTCTTGTAATATGGTTTGGTTTATGGTTTATTCAAGATACATTAGACATTACAGTCCATTGACTACACATGTATGTTGAATATATTTATACAAACAAAATGCATGCAGTGGTCATCAATAAATACTAGTTCATGGCATAATTGATCATATACAAACTATATTATGTTCTACACATGAATTGTTAAAAGATACACTGTATACGCGGACAAAAAAATCGCCCTTCCACTTTTAAGTCTGACAAAAACTTACCCGGGCATATAATCACCCGTTTAAAAAAATTGCTTCAGAGTCAACAAAAAATTGCAAATTATTTTTCCAAATAATAAGTTGATGCATATACGCCATTTTTTATTTTGTTTTAACTTTAATGCCATTACAGGAACATCTTTATAAAATATATTACACAATCCAATCTTTGGTTTCAAATTTGATTGACTATTAATAATGTTGTGTAATAGTTGAGATTTTAAGAACGAATTTGAATGTAAGCAAGTAAACATGTGCAGGCTTGTTACAAACATTATATTGAAAATGTATTTGTTCTTTACAAAATCATTTAAATAATGAAATCGCCTGTTGTGCCTTGCGTTTGAGCCTTTGTCTAGAAGTATCATATTTAAGGTTTTGTGAGCTGTTTCCATGTCTGATCTTATACCATTAATATGGAAGCGTATATGGTACACCCCAATAATATGGTCATGGCAGATATATACCAAAATATGAATACAGCTGGGGTCACCGCCTTGGAACGGTCAATGCAAAGCATTGGCGGTTTAAACCGGTAATAGAGCGCTCAACCTCACACTTGGCCCAACAATATTCATAATACATTTAAGTGTAAATAAAATTTAACGTCATAGCATTGTAACTCTAATCAAACAATAATAAAAGGGAATTAAAACGCATTCAATTTAATTACAATTTAATTACTCAATGGTATTACAGATACCTGAGCAACAGAGTTACAACTTTTTGACGAACGATAAAATGAAACTACAAACAAGTGTCAACTACATTCCTTCTTTATAGAAAAAGATTTAAAAATATAGCGTCATTAAGTTAATATTTCAGATAATCATCGCGCAAATACAGGAAGAAGCAGCAATAATGGGTGTAAAAATTCCATATTACATTGCTTGGTTGTTTATGTGACTGCTAAAAATTAAATTAATAATAATTAAATCAAAAAAAGAAACGCCTATCAGAGAGAAAATATAAATAAAATTGTACGTTATAAACCCAATGACCTATGCATGTAGCTTACAACTGGAACAGAGAAATAGTTATGACGTAATTGACAGGCGAAGACACAATGACGTGAAAAAAATCCAGGGGCGGTACTGTAAAGTAATAATAAAACTATTAATGGGGGGCTACTGCAAAATTGTACTACTAATAAAACAAGTTTAGTTGATTAAATATTAAGAATCAAATATATAAAAATAGTAATTCCATTAAAGCGACATTATTGGAATCAAACAGTATAGAGGTGTTTTGACAACTGACGACAGGAATGATTTGATGTACGTTTTGAGTCCAAATGTAGTTTTCATGCAGATTTGTTCATACGACACAAAGACACAATTTTGTTCAACAGTGAAAAATGCCCTAATAAAACAAGTTTAGTTGATTAAATATTAAGAATCAAATATATAAAAATAGTAATTCCATTAAAGCGACATTATTGGAATCAAACAGTATATAGGTGTTTTGACAACTGACGACAGAAATGATTTGATGTACGATTTGAGTCCAAATGTAGTTTTCATGCAGATTTGTTCATACGACACAAAGACACAATTTTGTTCAACAGTGAAAAATGCCTATAATATCACTAATGATTCCAAATTATAAGAGAAGAAAGATATAGTGAATCGAAAACCATCAAACACGTGTTTTTAAGTACATAATCATCGTATCCTTTTGATGAAAACAAGTTAATTGAATAGAAAAGTTTAATATGAACATTAGGTTTAACATATTTTAATTTGCGGACACGCTTCAAAACATCTCCGTAAAATGATGGATGGGAGATTCCATTTTTTAAATGCCATTTTAAAGAAACATTATATTTTGAAATTAAATCACCATACTTAGAGTAAAATTTAGCAAATTTACTTCTTAGGTTATGATACAAAAAGCTTTGTTTTAGCAATTTTTTTGTTAATATTAGATTACGATCATTAAAATCTTTAATACATGAACATGCTCTGGCATAACGTACCAACTGCGGAATGTAAATACCATAGGAAGGTCCTTTAGGGATGTTGCCATCTAGGAACGGAAAATTCACAATTTCAAAGTTAAGATCGTCCCGTTTGTCGTATAAACTAGTTTTTATCAAATTATTATTAATAGTTAAATGTAAGTCTAAATACGCAGTGTCTGTATTGGATATACACGATCTATTTAAGACTAGTTCTTTTGGGTAGATTTTATGAATACATTGTTCAAATAATGGATTATCTAAATTAAGTATGTCATCAATGTACCTACTAGTAAGGTTAAAACAATTAATCAAATCTACTTGCTTAGTTTTAGATAATTCTAACATAAATTCGCTTTCATAACAATATAAAAAAAGGTCAGCTATAAGTGGCGCACAATTAGTACCCATAGGAACGCCAATAATTTGTTTAAATATGTTACCATTAAATTCAACAAACAAGTTATCCAGAAGAAAAGTAAGTGCTGCACAAAAGTCAAGACCAGTCCAAATGATGTAATTATCTAATAAATGATTAGTAAAAAAAGCTGTTTTAGTGTTTAAAGCTAGATACAAACACTTCTCTCTAGCAAAAGTTTTTTCAATCAAAGAAACAAGTTTGGATTTTATTAAAGCGTGAGGAAGCGTTGTATATAGTGTAGAAAAATCATAAGTACTTACCTGTGACACCTTATATTTTTTATTTTCAATTTTATCAATAACTTCTAAGATGTTTTTTATTGACCAAAATAGGTTAATATTACTATTTTCATAAACTTTATTACAATATTTAGCTATATGATATCTAATAGCACTCAATGCAGATGTAAGATACACTGATAATTGTTTGGTGGTACAAGACACTGAATTAGCGATAAAACGACTTTTATATGGCGTCTTATGTAATTTAGGTATCCAGTAAAGTGATGGCAATTTCTTGTCAGTAATATTGACTATTACATTTAATTTTATGCATTGGGCAATGTTTTGTGGCAAAGAGCTTGCTAGTTTACGTAGAGGCATACTTTAATCTTTGTACGAACACGCGTCGCGTCTCAATTAACATGTGTTGAAAGGCACATCTTTCGACTTGGATGATTAAAAAATAACTAGCGATAATTATTCTCCATGACAAAAAGATGCAAGATCGTATATCATGTCACAGGTTGTGATTGTTCATGAACGAAGTCATTTTTATCTGTTGGATGTGTCTGTAACAATTATGTATTTCACGCATTTGGTTATATAAGTTATGCTGTGCTTTAGTTATATATACTTTAAAGATATAATAAAAATCATTGCCTTCAGAAAATGCGGAATATTTAAAACACGAAAATGACATTCACATAATTGTACTTCTTAACTCTTTCGATTTGTGTTAACGTGTTAGACATGGTTACACATTTGGGCATTTACAAGTAAAACAATAAGACAAAACGCTGATATATATTTCATGACACATTAATATTTTTTATTCTTACCATGTATGTGTTATTACCAAATAATAATAATCCAATATACACATCATACGTAATAAAATAGCAATACATAATGTTATTTTGATTGCTTACATAATTGGCGTTAATCTTTGTTTACAGTATGGAAGTGTGTTGTGAGTCCTGCTGGGGACAAGGTGTACATTTCTCAACCCTCCCTGCACAAGCTCATTACCTTGGACATGAATGGTACAATATTAGCTACATTTTACGACCCTGGGTTATTACGGCCATGGGGTGTATGTGTGGCACCGAAAGGTCAAATAATAGTGTGTGGAGACGCATCAGACACAGTTTTGCTAGTGGACAGTGACGGCAAGAAAAAGCTAGCCACTCTAGCTACATTCAGCAATGGATTGCGGTGGCCATGGTCAGTCTACTACACAAAGCACACAGACACCATCCTTGTTGGGCAATGGTACGACACAATTGTGGTGCTCAAAATAAAGGTATGCAATACTAATATGCTGAAACTAATTGTTAAACATAGATTTTTTAAGCGATGGAAAAAGTATCGGTTTTCTCTTCATTCGTCATTGTCCGTTTGTCCGTAAGTCTGTATATGGTAACTTAATAAACTAAAAAAATTATATGATAATGCAAATTTGCATACACAATTCGATATAGGTATGATACGTGTCTGGCTGACATTCAATATCTCTCATAACGTGAGGTCCGTCAAAAAACACGAAATAACCTTATCTTACGTATGGATTACCAAAAAAACAACATGCAAGCGATGACAATGCTATGCATGACTATTCATTTACCCATATGTGAAATGTCATACGACATTTTAAAAATATACTATAAAATAAATACTTCAATAACTTGAACCGCTAAATATTTTACGTGTAAAATGGGTAGTACACGTAGTGATTGATATTGTGTGACATAATGTGTTTGCTATCTTGTGGTTGGATTAATAAAGTCAACTCCTCTGTTTTATGTATGTCCGTATGTATGGAACTCTGTCTGAAAAGTAATTGCATACACTCAAAGACACACAACATTCAACATTTACAATTTAATAACTTTTCGCAAATGTATCAATTTCGTCGAATATGATCACATACATCACATGTTTATATCGGCCAAAGATACGAATTTATCCTCGATCCGATGAATATCATCAAAAGAGCAATACCACTCTAAAATATATAAAAAATCAAAAAGTCTTTAAGTCTCAAATTATCAGAATCTTAAAATATTAACTTTCAGTGAAAATTATAATTGCTTATAATCTCAATCAAATCTGCGATAAATAAGTATCCATTCCTTGTTGCTCATTTATTTCATCGAGAACCATTATCAACTAAATGCTGGGGCAATATTCATCCATTACCGAATAGTGGTAAAGTTTCCGTTGAATGCAGAGTGGTTAAGGTCGTGTTTTAACGCACATGTTTAACTCATACAAATGTTGTATTAGATGTGAATTTGGTAATATGTATGGCAACACGAACGTGCGTTATATATGATATGTATAAATTACACGTATGCTTGGATGATACAAACTTGTGTTCAACTAATTTTTACAACCGACCAAGTCTATATTCGTCTATTTGCACACCCACACTTTTTGATCGAATATTACACAAAAAGGTTTTTGATCATATTGTCGAACTGTGTTTCGTCATTTGGACCCAAAGTGTGACTGTGTTTAGGAATAACAAAAACTACTTTAAGTGTTAAACGACTTTTGTCAAGGTGTGTTTCGATCTTTGATTGTTACACTTGTTGATTCTCAGAATTGAAATATTCGGTTCAATATAAAATATAAAACCTTACTACGGGCCAAATGGCATGGTGACGACCAGCAAGGCAGCCCTAGGCTGTATCCTAGAACTCAGACTCTAACTGCGATCCACTTACCTTTCGGGGCTTCCTGGCTTGTCAGTTTAATGTGATGTTGCCCTTAGTTGGGGTTTCTGTTTCTTACTTATTATTCTCATGCTCCTATAGGATGTTTTTTGTACAGTTCTAATGCTCCTAGATAGTTTGAAAATGCCACAGATAAAGACCAAATATCATACATTTTAGCTCGACTACTCTTCGAATAGTTTTAGATATAATACACATCCATATGTCGGCGTCGACTTTATCATCGACGTCCGCGTAGTGCAAATGTTAAAATTAACGTGCAACAACACTATATCCCTGTTTCTGCAACATGTATTCTGTTGAAACTTAACATATTTGTCATGGGTGTAGCAGAATATTGTCCCCTTTGTATTAAAAAAAATCTAGTTAAAGTTTGCAAACGACTACTTTATATCTCTTTATCTACTAGAAATAATAACCAAAGGTGTACGTATGTGTTCAAAGGTCGTCATGGAGGCTCCTTATGACCAAACGTTTAAATTTGTCTTGACCCAAAGAATACTGACAAACGAGAAGAGGATAACATAGGGTAAATTATCAAGGGTCACAGCTTCGACCTTCAATTAAGAAAATAATTCTCCTGTTTAATTATAATATTGAAGCCCATATATTTTTCAGACGGAACCTGGTGCACTGATTGCCCCTAAGATTGAGTCTCCAACTGATGCACTGATTGCCCCAAAGATTGAGTCTCCAACTGATGCACTGATTGCCCCAAAGATTGAGTCTCCAACTGATGCACTAATTGCCCCAAAGATCCAGTCTCCAACTGATGCACTGATTGCCCCAAAGATCGAGTCTCCAACTGATGCACTGATTGCCCCAAAGATCCAGTCTCCAACTGATGCACTGATTGTCCCAAAGATCGAGTCTCCAATTGATGCACTAATTGCCCCAAAGATCGAGTCCCCAACTGATGCACTGATTGACCCAAAGATCGAGTCTCCAACTGATGCACTGATTGACCCAAAGATCGAATCTCCAACTGATCCACTGATTGCCCCAAAGATCGAGTCTCCAACTGATGCACTGATTGCCCCAAAGATCGAGTCTCCAACTGATGCACTAATTGCCCCAAAGATCCAGTCTCCAACTGATGCACTGATTGCCCCAAAGATCGAGTCTCCAACTGATGCACTGATTGCCCCAAAGATCGAGTCTCCAACTGATGCACTGATTGCCCCAAAGATCGAGTCTCCAATGACAAGAGACATAAAAGGATTGTATGAAATATGTAAGTACAATTTGATTGCGAATGTTTTTTTATTGTGTGAATGAACATATATTTTAATTTTTTGTAATTTGTATTTTTCCTATAAACTGCAAATTTAAGTTTTTTAACATATAGTGTTTGCTGCATTTCATATTTTTGATCAATGGCCTAAAGAAAAATGTCAGCATGTAAAAAACATGACTTTTTCTACTATATAAGTATATTTATTGCATTTAATAAATGTGTTGGTTCACTCTGTAATTCAAAATACAATTAAAGATAATACGACGAATATTCATAATGGTAAAGAAAAAATTGGATGTGCGCCTAGACTGCAAGAAATATAACTATGTGTTTAGAAGTTGTTTGCCTTGGTGTTGTCTTGTTTAAACCAAAATTCCATGGTATTATTGTAGAGCGCAGATCAGAATAATAAAGTATTGATGTATTTAGATGAAACTTTATAGAATTCTGAGGAACTTTTTCCCAGTTCAATTGAGGACATTTAGTTTGTTAAGATTTTCAACAAATAAATACAACTTCGCACTTTTAAACACATTTTGATTTAATATAGATCCTGATAATATTGTTGGATTGAAAGGATACGTCTGGGCTATTGGCACTTACTGTGGCACCACTTGATTTTTAAGGCCATAAACTGCTTAATGACATGCTTTATTGTCCCCTACCGGTTTCACCGGAGGGGACTTATGGTTTGCGCTCTGTCTGCCAGTCTGTCAGTCAGTCAGTCAGTCAGTCACACTTTTCTGGATCCTGCGATAACTTTAAAAGTTCTTAATATTTTTTCATGAAACTTGAACATGGATAGGTGGCAATATGGACATTATGCACGTCATTTCATTTTGTTCCTACGTCAAAAATTATGGTTGCTATGGCAACAAATAAATTAGTATAACTGCTGAAAATGGTGGTTTTCTGGATCCTGCGATTACTTTAAAAGGTCTAAATATTTTATTTATGAAACTTAAAACATGGATAGATGGCAATATGGACATTATGCACGTCATTTCTTTTTGTTCCTACTTCAAAAATTTTGGTTGCTATGGCAACAACAAAAAATCTGACAATGGTGGAATTTCTGACAATGGTGGAGCCGGTAGGGGACTATATTGCTTGGCAATAGTCTTGTTATACAATAGTATGTTCCTATATTCTCTAGATAATATTTTTTAAATCATTCATAAATTTACTGTTTGATATACGGACATTTTTATTCGCATTCCGTATACAGATATTTTTGTTCAACAATCAAAGCACAACAAATTGAGCATTGTGCTTTCAAAACATAGATGTCTTCATTCATGATTTTTATTTTCAAATAAATGCTTCCGATCACAGAAATCAAATATATTTTTTTGTTTCTATAAGAGAGTGCACGATTTCATTTTGCAAGATTATTATATTGCGTTTTTTTTACTGATTCTAGTACAAATCGACGTCATGGTCGAATGTAGATCGGACCTATTCCCTTTATTCAAACGTGGTTGTGGAGCTCTACAGGGTATTGTTACCCGAGGAAAAAGCATTCTTGAAAGACCTGTTTTTAGTGAGAAAGAGAGCCAGATGGTAAGCACACGATCAGTTTACGTATACACCACTTCTGCCTTGATGGAAGACTTGAAAGCGGATTGCCAAGAGCACTTATCTCCTGTAAAAGATTTCAATTTGCAAGAGCTAAGAATTATCTTTCCTGCATTACTGATTGTTACCAAGGACCAGCATGACAAGATTAAAAAAAGTTTCAGCAGCATAAATGAAGACATCACTAGTTTGGGTGTGCTGTTTGTTGACAAAGAACAAAATACAAAAGACATTTCCCAACAAGATACCACAGACAGTTCCGAAAAAGTTACAAAGGACATTTCCGAAAAAGATACAAATGACCTTTTCAAAAAACTTGGAGTACTTCAAAGCGTGGCAGCACAATCCCATATCATGGTTACTGCAGATCATCTACTTGAGCGAGCGATATTTGCAGTTTTAAAGAATCTTATGGAAAAGTGTTTAAATACATATGGATCACCCAAAGATATGCCTGGTAAGCTTTTAAAATATATGCGTTTTCAATTATATTTTATTTAACATATATGTGCTAATTATTTAAGTGTATAATTGATCTTTCGCACATGCGGACGGTGGCGTCTGTTTTCCGCTTTAGAACACATAAAGAAAATTAACTTGTTTTTAATTAACCTCGTGTATTACTGTAGAATGTTCAAATCAATATCATTTTTAGTAGTACAAATTATAAAATAATGGTTTTTCATGCAAAACTTAATTTGATAGTAACGAATTTAGTTCTTGCAACTTATGTCTAATTCGACATGTTATGTGCTTTCATAAAAAATCGCCATTATTTGGTTCTTTATTATCAGCCCGATAAGGTTACATGCTGTAAGATTTATGTTCGTGTACATGACAGGGGGTCAGGATGTTTTAAAGTTGATTAAAAAAGGTTCCCACTTTCAGCCTACTTAGAGTACAGGCCATCGAATATGCATTCATGCACGTGACCAAACACCAGGGTGGCGATAAAGCGCTGCTCTTTTTTGACAATTTTAAGAGTTTTACCGGTATTTGACCATAGGATACTTTGGAGACCGTGGTATTGTTTACAAGAAAGACTATATTGCATGCCGTCTTGATTACATTTGTGGACGGGACAAATGGGTTAGGTTTGCGAAAGACGCTGTTGTAATGTTAAGTTATGGCGAATTTAACATACCTGTTTCCGAAAGCAAGAGTTTTTCCCGTATACGTTCTTAAGCCTTGTTGAAGATCTGATACTGTCCATCAAGCGGACTAGGTTACATGACACCTAATTTATAATCGTGCTCGTGACTGGGGTCAGAATGGTCGATAAAACTGCTTATTTTTGACGATTTAAGATACTCATATCTGTCGCAAAAGTATTGTCACTTATACTGCCATATGAAATATTTGAGACGTTTGCTACATTATATTATCTTTACTAGTTGACATACTGTTTATGTTATATTCTTGCTCGTAACAAAGAGTCGTGGTGGTTAAACGCTGTTTAAAGCTACACATAACCGGTGAAAAAAGTTTTCACCGTATACCGTCTGAAGTTAAATTTGAAACCTTGATACTGTATATCAGTCTCACTAAGTAACATGCTGTTGAATGCTCATTTATGACAAATTTAAAACATACAGTTCTGCTAACGTGTATCGACCTATGTTACATTAGAATTATCTTAGTACTAACTTTGTGAAATGCCGTCATTTTTGCACGTGAAAGGGAAGTTCGAACCAACACGGAATTGTAAGGCTTATTTCTGACGGGTTTAAGATACCTAGTTATCCCCGTATGTTGACCTTTTTCACGTTTCAGATCATGACACGGCTTTCAGTTTGTTTAGGCGCCAATCTGTCTTATTTATATTCGTGCACGTCCAAGGCCTTAGTAATGTTAGCCTTACTGAGGGATATGGCGTGTTAGTCATGTTTGTAAATGGGATATATGATAAGGGTGGCGTTAATACGCTTTTTTGTGTGTGTTTTTATTTTGTGTTATTTTTATTTTATTTTTAAGTACTTCTTTTTACCAAACATGATGTTTACTCGTATGATGAAGTGTTTGACTTTGAAGACCTTCCAGTCTGGCTAAATGACATGCCATCTAATTTGTATAAGTGCTTGTGACAGGGATATCAGTAAGCTCTCTCATGTTGCTTGAAATTTTACTTTGGGCTGAATTTATTGAATTTATATCTCACTAAAATGCTATTCCGTCATAAAACGACTGTTTTCATGTTGGAGACATTAGAACGGTGTATACTGTTTGTAATTGACTTGCTTTCTAATTAATTCATAATAGAAAAATAGCGCTACAAAAGCATTTTCATGCTTATTTCAAGCAATTGTAGATGCCCATAGCTGACATTAAAGAGTTTTTCCCTTAAGGGCCGTTTATCAGTTTTGAAACCCTTATTACTGTCTACCATCCTGTAACGGTGGCATGCCAAATGTCAAATTATTTAACGTAATGTTATTGTAAAGCTTATTTCTTGCAACTGTTATTTACATACATAACATCGTGTTCATTTAAGTAGCATTTGTAATAAATCAGATATATCTATTGCATCTTCTAGTTCTTTGTACGTCTGCTAACATACTTTAGTACAACTGTTCCACAATCTGCTCATAAAAGTGTAAGACAAAACATTTCTTTTGTTTTATATACTAGAAAATCAAAATCACTCATAAACGAATTCGTGTGGTTATATTAAAGGCTCTATAAAGGTCACGATCCGTAATTATTTACCGATTTTTAATTATTGTTTTTCATATTTTATTTATAAAGGTTATCAAAAAACAATATGTATATGCAATTGGACATTACCAAACAAAAATAAGCAATGCAAATTGTTTTGAGCTCAAAATAGAGTGTCCTCCAAGTCAATTGTGGTTACAAACAATCAGTTTATTTACATCGCTGTTTACTCGGGATGTGAAAGTGAAAGTCACTCAGGTCACCAAAAATATTTCGTTGATTTTCAACGTTTTCCGGTATCACTCACAAAGTTGGTCACTTCTAAATGGTTAAAACGTTTGTAGTGATCTAATAAGTAACTTTCTGCTGGTAAGAAATTGTTTAAAACAGAATTAAAATTTAATTTTCTTTCGGCTATTTTTAGCATACGTAAACGCTTTGAGGCTACACATCACGTTAGTTGCAAAGTTGTAAACATTTCTACCAATTATGAAACGGGTATATCTTCCATAAGTCTTGACAACGTTGCACTTAAGCTATGTTATGAGCATTTTTTATGCACAGGAAACTGAAATCCGGTAAAAATTAGACCAGTTTATATGCATAATAATTTAATTTCTCACCTTTATAGAGCCTTTAAAGATAAATGACTCAAAGTGGCTTTAGTAAGATTTTGTATTTAAATAAAAACAGTACACTTATAAGACTTTGATCGAAAACAATATTATATAAACTATGCGAGAATACCAATTTGAAACATATATAAGCTTTCTGGCATACAGTAGGCATATAGCTTGACATGTTTATGGAACAATCGGCACACCAAAATCTGTTTATATTTTTTTTTGTCTACGATTGGGTCTAGAAGGCTTTGGGAGATTTCATCATGTTCTAGGTATTGGTTAATGATGCTTATGTTTTTGTGAAGTTGCGTGTTTTTATACCAACACATTTAATAATAATATTTCAGACAGTGAGAAGAAAAAAACATGGCAGAGTATTTATACATACGCACGGACAGCATACAAGAGATGTAAAGTTCCGACATTTGAAAGACTTACCTTGCCCGAAATTACTTATAAATACCCGGAAAATATTGACAATGTAGGTAGAAATAGTAACAGAAACAACATATGAATTCGCGAGTTGATTTGTAAGATTGTTCAAAATAAGAACATAATATGTCTGTAACTTCTTAACATGTTTACTGAAAACTGTGTGCATGACTTTCGGGCTATTGTGTGTGGTCACTGACGAAAGTCAATGACTCTGACATGATATTTAGCGAAAGTATACAACTTGTTTGACAAACAAGATTCACGTTGAAGTGTATATACTGTAACTACTATATCAAGGTTGTTGTTGTAGCTGTTGTTGTTGTATATAGTCAATCACAATTCAAATATGTTATAAATATCATTAACATAAAATTTGACGTTATTTTAGGTTCTCAGAAGTGTTCTAAAAATTAAAGGGGTGCTTGGTTGCTCGAAGGATATTGGATATCTTGAAGTTCTTATAGACAACGAACAAGATATTGATGAAACCACACGTAGAATACAAGAGCTACTTGAAAATACAGACGTAAAATGCAAAATGAGTTATGGGAAGTTCCGAAAATTTCTTTCCAGCGGAGAGGGAGTTTTTAACGGAACAATGGGAGGTTTTGCACAGAAGTTTGCTGACCCTGAAAACTCGAACCTAGTTGCTCTCATCTCTCGACATGTTGCGATGGCTAACATCCAAGACTCAACTGTTTTTCTTAACGTTGATAATATGATAATGGGTGGAAGACAGATTATTCCTGAGGAACCTGAAGTTGATATTTTCCCAATTGACGTATATACCGGTTTTTTACAACAGTGCAATACTCGATTTAGAACTGAAGACGGAATGCAGCTTTTGCATGGAAAACTACTTCAACTGGAAGATGTTGAAAATTGGATAGGAGAACCTGTGTATATATGGGGAGCGCAAACTTCTCCTGGTTTAGGAACTCTTGCAGAAATAAATATGGACGTACCTAATGGGTTTGGGATAAAGATTCACGATCGCAATTATGGTCATTCATTCTGCATAGATGGTGACAGCGGCGCTATGGTGTGTGCTACTGACAGTAGTGATGGCACTGAGACGTTGTATGCTATTGCAATGGTCGTAGGAAAATTTATTCTGCAAGATCCACATCAACCAGAAATATATAATGCTTGTCTTCTTAGTGAAGCCTTCAAGCAGTTTGAGAACTCATATGGATCAGCATTTGAGTTATGCAGTGATGATGCTTAATATACTTTGAAGGGATATGCTAATTTCATAAAACGTGTTAACCTAACACAACATTTCGTTGACATTCAAAATTATGTTGTGTTAATATAAACAGTCATATATTTGTCATGTAAATTTTGTTTATGTTCCCTAAACTTGCACTTGCCTATTTATTCGTGCTTTTGTAACAATGTGTGCGCTGTGTTGTGTGTTGTAATCCAATAATCAAATACATGCAGTTGTTAAAAGTGTGTAATCCCACCAAGCTTTTGAAGCCGTTGGAGTGGTAACATTTAAAGAAACAAATGTATACGTTTTTTACTTAAAAAACATTCCTACTACTTTTCGAACTTTACTGCAAGATAAGAAACATATATATATATTCAAAAATGGTATCATTTGGCGAATACCAAAATGTTATAATATTTCAGTTTTGTTATAAAATTATATTTATCTTTCTGAAATAAACATAGTGCAGCTAATACCATTCGCATTCTATAATATACTTTTATTTGACTGATGCAACGAATATGATATTTTTATGAAGGCTATCCATAAAGTTAATTTACATACGACGATAATAATGTACAATTTAGTTGTACAATATATTAACTATATCTATATAATCTAAATAACGTGTAATTGTCTTTTAAATATTCTTAACCCTTTTTCATGTACATTTCATCACTATATATACAGGAGGTAACACGTACAATATTCTTTGATATTTTTCAATTGTTATTGCAATAAACACATCAATTATGTAAGCAAAGTATCGAGACACGTTAATTGTATATGAAGTAACAATTAAAAATGTATTAGAAGAACAAAGAAAGAAATTCAAATGTTTTGCTCATGTCATGTTGTTTTCTTTCAAGAGAAGTTCTTAAACAATGGCATTACGTTAGCCGCTGTAACGGAGAAAATTTGGTAGTTTTGTGAACATTTAACTGACTCCATTCAAAAAATTGTTTACCTTAACGTCACCAACAATATATTTAAGTGATTTTAAATGTTAACCAATATGGTTATTTCGTTTCGAGTATGAACATGCAGTGTACATTAATTTTTACTTGAAAACAAATGAATATGGTAAGACACAAATTTTGGTTGATTTCTAAATATCAAATCATACAGTAGTGGTATGCACGCCAGTGCATATTAGTTTTTATGTTGACGTACCCAATTAATTTATTGCGTCTTACCTATGAACGTGTAAGTGCTCAAAAGCGCGCGTGCAAAAGACACGCCAATCACATACAATCGTTAATTAATTTATTTTTTGAAAACTAATGGGTCAAGTGTACTCATTTTTACGTACTATCTATTGTACTCGAAACACACGCTAAACTCTTTTCTGACAAAAAAGAAAACTAACAACAATCAACTTTAGAAATTCCATCAAGGAACTTCATTCTTACGTCATTCTTTTACTTACAGACAATGTGGGTTGTATGTTAAGTAAAGCACATATTTTTTTGTAATATGTCATAACTGTATATATGTACATGCGCATTTTCATGGTATATTTTAAATGTAGAAATTGAAAATTTTAGTTAACTGGTATATTTATGCTTTCGAGACTGTTTGTAATGTATTGTTATATTTAAAGATAATATGATATGTCCTCGAATATATCTTAAAATCATTAGCTTCGTATCAATTCGCAAATACTTGTGATGTATAGTATCATATTGTGTCAACTTAGTGTAACATCTAACGTGGTTAATGACCAAGATAAGTTTAACTTGTATAACACACGTTTGGAACGGAATTGATGGTTAAAATGCTTATTGAAACAAATAGATGAGGCAGTTGAAATGTTAAAACTAGGCTTGTTTACTTTGAAAAGGACATGGTGTACTAAAATATGTATTTAAAATGTGTATAATACTTGTATATAATTAAGAGCATTGTCGAATGACGATTGCATGTGAACTATATATTTCGGAGAGCCGTCTTCATTGTATCGATGTGTTGATGTTACCTAAAAATGTGTTAAGGTCCGCTTATAATCGTGTTTATGTCGCGGTCGTGTACGTTTCAGCTTATATACGTGTTCTGTCGCCTTTCATAATATTTGTATCCGCTTATGAACCTGTACATAATTATGTTCGCTTTTGAAGGTATATATTTTAGCTTCTCGACGTCTATGTTTTCGCCTATGACTATGTTTTTATCTATTTATAAAAGGCTACTTATAGCGAAGCATCTTTCCGCATATAAACACATTTGTGTGCAGTAATAACGTAACGTTTCTCGATCTATAAACACGTATGTGCGTCCACTAAACATGTTAGTGTTATTATAGTGACAGTTTCGTGTACGCCAAAGTCCGGCTATGAACATATGTTTGTCCGGCTATGAAAATATGTGTGTCCGGCTATACACATGTATGTGTCAGGCTATGAACATATGTGTGTCCGCAAATGACTATGTACGTGTCAATCTATGGCAATGTATGTGTCCGCATATGAACATCTATGTGTCCGCTTCGGAACATATATATGTCCGGTTATTAACATGTATGTCTCTGCCTATGAGAATATCTGTGTCCGAACCCGTGGGTGTTTGCCTTAGAACATGTGTGTTTGTCTATGTATCTGCCTATGAGAATGTATGTGTCGAACAAACACAATGAATGTCCCTACCTATGTATGTGTCCACTAATAATGTAACATGTGTCGATCCATAAACACGTATGTGTAAAATAATTACGCTACATGTGGTTGCTTATGTCTACAAATAACCATGTATGAGTCGGCATATATCATATATGTGTCTGCCTATAAACATGTATGGTTTGCCTATGTGCATGACTTTATCCGTCTAGAAACATCTGTATGCCATAGGAACATGCATGTATCTATCTATGGCCATGTCTTTATTGTCCAATGAACATGAATGTTTCTTTCTTTGAGAATGTATGTGTCTGCCTCTGAACATGTATGTGGTTACCTATGAACATAAATTTTCAGCCCAAGAGAATAAAAGTGTACGCCTATGTACGCTATGGACAGGCCTGTGTCCCCTTGTGAACATGTATTGGTCCGCTTATGAAAATGTATGTGTCATCCTATAGATACTTATTCAGCTTATGAATATGTATTTATGGTAGTTTGAACAATGAACATATATGTGTTCGTTTAAGAACATGTTTGTGTCCGCCTTTGAGTACGTATGAGTTAATTTATGCAAATTTATGTGATTGCCTATGTACACGTTTTGTCATTGTAAGCAATGCATCGTTTTAAAGGTTTTTAACGAAGTTGAACATTTATGCAATTAGTTATGATAATCTAGGGGATTTTGTGCGTCAAACTGATGGTTTCGTGTCAATTACTTTAGACTTCATTTATTAATCTTGATGAAACTTTCGATTAAAGCGAGATTATACAATTTGTATATGTGTTAAATTGTAATATAGTGATAAAAATATGTTACAAAAAACACAAAATAGGCAAGAAAAATATACATGGAAGACGAATTTCATAAAATGCAGCAAAGACAAAAAAGTGCCCCGAGCCGATTGTGACAAAGATATTTCACCATTTTCCTACAATAACCGAAGCATTCGTCTTTTTATTGGGATCGAAGTTAATGTTCGTGTGTCGTCTGAATAGATATCTTTGCAGGAAATTAAAATTGATCCGTAAAACAAAATTGTGTCTTTGTGTTGTATAAACGAATCTGCACAAAAGCTACATTTCGATTCACATCGTACATGCATGATATACATGCTGTCGAATTCGACTGTACAGACATTTTCGATTTCAGAATTAAATACCTGGCTTATTTCGCATTTTTCGACACATGTTCTTCTTAACTTTGATTTTAATTTATATTGAAATATATGTATAATAAGTTTTTTCCACGTGTTATATTAATTCATAAATATTTTACAAAATGGTATTATCTCGCTTTAAGCAATCATGATCTAGCTTGAGACTTCATTTGGGATAGTCGTCCCCTACTATCCCTGTTAAAAATATAAACGATATCTGCTGAATAACTTGAACTTGGATGGAGGTATTGTATTAAATGTGTGTGGATAAGCAGCTAACATTCACGCCGAATTTGGGAAAGCATTTCATATTTAAATTGAGTCAATCAAGATCAAAATTACAGTTCCTTAAATGGAAAAGCAATTTTTGCTCAATATCTTACTGAAAAGTTTTGTGTATGTAGATGACAGGTATAACTGGCATGGGATTCCATTTTAGGCTAGTCGGTTGAACGTCAAGGTTACTTTTATTAAAACAAGAAATGACAATGGTTTGCACTCAGTTACTTTCGTTTCGATGAAGTTATTGTACCGAAATCAGGTGTTGGTAGACCAAGCTTGCAACTTCATTTGAAGCCAGTCAAATTAAAGACAATATCAATGATGCAAAAACTGATTCCACAAAATGACCCGAGTTGGGTTAAAGGTATTGAACTGAATGTTTGTGTTAATGCAGACCTTTATTGGCATTTAAAACTAATTAAAAGTTATTTAATAAGTCGAAGGTGTAAAAACCTGGATCCATGTTATCGAGTTGTATCGTGTATTTCATCTATATTTGTCATAGTAATTCCTCTAACATATAATACTGCTTTATTGTATTTTCATTTCACAATACTTACAAGATTATATACGGATTTTCGCTCACCTGTGCACAACGTCCACGTTTAAGCGTTTGGTATGGCCTATTATGCGTCGTGTGGTGTACGTCTTCCACCAACTTTTCTTTCATGTGACATTTATAGTTAGTATTTCAAATAGTTCCACATGTATGTAGCCAGCGAAAAACACAACAGGTTTTTAAAACAAAAACTTAAAACATTACTCCTATTAAATAACGACGCTCTGATGTTTTATGTATCGTGTGTAGCAGGGTAAAGTGGTCCTCAACAGGTCTGTTTAAATCATGCCCATGAGGTTAACATCGGCCATTCACATGCTTTGCCAAGACCTGAATAGTAAAATAACACTATTTTTAAAAAGTGGTTTTGTACAAAGTGTGTTTGTCATGTCACTGGGCTCAAGGCTAAAACCAAGCACAGTCTGAGGAATAAAATTTAAATGGAGAATACAAATATTTTAAAGAAGGTGAAGCTTTGTTATATTGTATCCGCAATATTGGTTAAGATCGAATACATGGGGAACAAAACGCTCCGCGCGTAGTGTAATGTTGTTTTTTTTAACTTTAAATCATACTAACTTTGGTAAAGCTCTTCCCCCCTTTATCCACAAGTTTGATGCATTAACATGTGTTACATTCAGATATTGGTCGTGTGCAAAATGCAGGGGTAACATCGTTTGTATGCAGTAAAAACAACTTTACATCTTTATTCTGAAATTATTACACATATTAGCGATCAAGGGCCATCTCAACCCTCGGGGTACTTTATAATCTCATCCTCTATAATCTAACCTCTAAGAAAACAACAACTCAACATAGCTTCAATAACGAGGTTCAAATTATGCTTTCGTGGTTATAATAAAATCGCTTATATAATTAACTGAATTTACGCAGTTGTAGATGTCATTGTTTTAGTTCCATTTATTGTGCACTTCTATAACATATCTCTCTTTACATGTTTCTGTTTAAGTTGTTGAATCATTTAAATAAACAGATCATACAACATCGACTTTCGTGTATTATTTAAGTTTTCCCAATTCAGATACCTATTGTGATGGTTTAGATTGAGTATCCGATTAGATTTCCATCTATTTCGATTAATACTTTTTATAATTAATGTTTAAGTACGTACTTTACGATACAAATCTGTTAACATCGAACCAAGTCTAAAATAATTATGTGATAGTTATGATAACAATAACTTTTCTTTCTGAAGAAATCATATTCAGACAATGAAACTGTTAAGAAAAATCATATCAAAAATAAATATCTTCCTCACATTATTACCTTATTGTTTTTACGACATGATTATTAAATAATGCGTATTACAGCTTTAACTATTTATATTAAAGTTTACAGGGTTTTGCGATAAAATTTAAATCAAAATTGAATTTTAGTGTACATGTGTATTAACAATATTATCAACCAGACAAAGACCAAATGTACTCACACAAGAAACACAACACAAATTTCACGACAAACTTGATGCCAGGCTACGACCCATCATTACGACAGTCTCGTCAATAGAATGTTAGTTGACATTTCCGTTATCATATGTTCTAAAATTCTTCTGACATCAACAATTTCGGAAAGATAAATTTCATTATAAAATTCCGTCTTCAAATGTAGCCTATAAAGTTTACCTGTTCTGCTGGCTTGCACTTTCAGAATGCTTGTTGATAATGCGTGTGTTCGTGCAATGCAATTACAATGTTTTACTTCTTTAATACTAAAGATAAGTTACGTTATTTTAAATTAAAAACACATGAATCGGACCCAGCAAATACACAAATTAACTACAAAAACTCTTCAATATTCTTTGCTTATCATATTCAGAGGGGGTAGTCACGTGATAGTCAAGATGGTGATGTCCATGCCGAGACAGTTTTGTTTGGCCGTCTTATACCCTTTTTTACTTGTCTTAATACCGCTCACTTTCCGGTCAAAATCAGCAAGAATGTAACTAGCGTTTATTTCGTATTAATGTTCGCTCTTTATCTCGACTTAACTCGCTGCGAAATTTCATAGAATTACAGCTCAACTAAGAAAATTTGCAAAAAATAAAGCCGATATATAAAGCGAACTATAATACGAAGTAAACGTTAATCCTTTTCTTACCGATATGGCTAGAAAATAGGCGTTGTTTATAATTTGAACAAAAGTAATCAAGGGTATAACACGACGAAAAATACCTTTCTCCGAATGGACGTCGTCATATTGGCTATCACGTGATAACCCCCTCTGATATTATACGACACACCCGCACAGTAATGTATATGTCCGTTTTGTGTTATTAAAAATACAAATAAAACGTTCTTAATCGGCTTAAAAACAATAGATTTTGCGTATCCGTCTGTCAAAGCAGTAGACATATTAACGAGAAAAGCAATAACTGTAACGTGTCTACCGTTCCTTCGGGATATATATATAATGGCTTTTCCTCGGGCTTTCCTTAGCCGTGTGATTTGATAAACAAATAATATAATTTGCCTCTATACAAGCCGGTTCCGTATGCCCTGTGCGACTTGGATTGCTTTGATCACTTGGGTTGACTTGGGTCGACTCGGGTCGACTTGGGTTGACTTGGGTTGGCTTGGGTCGACTTGGGTTGGCTTGAGTCGACTTGGGTCGACTTGGGTTGACTTGGGTCGACTTGGGTCGACTTGGGTTGGCTTGAGTCGACTTGGGTCGACTCGGGGTGTCTTGGGTCGACTTGGTTCGTCTTGAGTTGACTTGCAATGGGTCAACTTGGGGTGATTTGAGTAAACTTGGGTTGACTTGGATCACCTAGGGTGTCTTGGGTGACTTGGGTCACCCCGGGTGTCTTACACCTATTGCAACGAGTCTGCAGTGTCTCCCCTCTGCGTTACGCAAGGGAGACAATCAATGTCCCCCCTCTGCGTTTATGCAAGGAAGACAAACGGTCAGTGTCTCCCCTCTGCGTTACGCAAGGGAGACAATCAATGTCCCCCCTCTGCGTTTATGCAAGGAAGACAATCGGTCAGTGTTGTACAAGCGACACTCAGTAGCTTGACAGACTCAGGCTGACCTACGAGACCTGACACGTGCACTAACTGGACCCGGACTTATATACGAGTCTCTAGGCTACCCAGCAAGCTATGGTATGTTGTGCGCAAAGTTGCCAGGGTCACCTCCACTCGAAAGTATCCAAAGTCACAGAGATGTCCCTTGCTCAGGCTGACCTAAGAGACCAGAAACGTGCACTGTCTTATATTACCAAAGGAGACCTGTGCCCGGACTAATATATGAGTCTCAAGCTTACCCAGCAAGCTATGGTATGTTATGCGCAAAGTTGCCTGGGTCACCCCCACTCAATAGGCATCCAAAGTCACAGATACTTCCAATGGTATTTGGTTTATATAACGTATTAAACGTTGTGTACTGTTCGACGATCGAACGCAGACTGCTTGCTCCCCATAAGAGCAGCGCTTTATATACTGATATATATACCACGCGACCCGCTTGCTAAAGACATCACCCTACTATTTCATGTAAACACAACCCTACCGTTTCAAACAGTGATTGTTTAATACTGTGGCTATATTATGAAATACATACTGTGCATCTTAATAACCGACTTGTATTATTAAATCATCAAATTATGTACATAAAAACACAATGATCAATCCAAAATACACACGCTATTTGCGTGGAACGTACCGAATGGTCGAATGCTTGTTCGCGGGAAACGTACTTTCGTTTTGGTGTAAATAATAGGAAAGAACTCAAAGAATAATGAACCTAAAGGATAAAGTACCGGCAAAAATCATCACATAACAATAGCATAGTTGTTTAAGCTGTTATTGCAAAAGTCTCTATACTTCAATTAATGTTTTTACTTAGCTTTAATAGATATACCATTGACTTCTGATTGAAAGTTGAAAGCGGCGAAAAATCGTACTTAACAAAAAATGAGATAAAGAACCGATAGACATTTTTTGATAAATAATACTGATTCCTTTAAAAATCAGTTTATTATTAAAATTGACATAATTACATTTACTGCTCACCAATAGCGATTTAAGAAAACATTATATTTAAAAACCAAACACTTGTATTTTTTAAGAAAAACGTTGCACAACTTTTGCGTTGTTTTTGAAATAAAAATGCTTGTTTATTAAATCACTCACATAAAAATTACGCAAGTTGAAGAAATTAATATTTGAACAAGCCCTCGTCGCAAAGCGATCTAATTGTGAAATATATATATATTAGGAATGTTATCAATCAAAGAGGGAAAATTAATAATCTCAAAATCAAAATGGTTGAGTTGGGACAAGCAGTTCATCGTTGAAGGCAATATAAATACTGATGTAATGTCAACATTTTCGATGGTGCAGTTTTGTGAGAGAAATCATGGTACGCACATCCTCCTCTGATTAAGTGTATAAGTACTGATTACTTAATAAAAACCTAGGTAAGGCCATAACATTATCTTCGACCATGCTAAAAGTGTACGAGATGGTCGTGCTTGACCGGTGTAAAGGCAATATAATGACCTCAATAAGGAGGTTACAAGGAGGGTTCCAAGACGGACTTGGGTGCATCATGACAATTTTTTCTCTGCGGGAATGCCTAAATTACTCTAGGGAGCACTCATCACCTGTGTACATGTGTTTTTTGGATGCACGCCAAGCGTTTGACAGGGTGTGGCATGATGGCTTATTTTACAAGTTGTCCTCTCTCACTTCCGGTGATGACGCCCATACGCCAGCCATCGACGCTAACTCGTTAGTTGCTTTTCGTGATATGTATGAGAATGTTACAAGCCGCGTGCGTTGCCAGGGACTGCTATCAGGGCCACTTCCGGTACGCCAGGGAACCCGCCAGGGCGAAACGAGCTCGCCGCTATTCTACCTCGTATATATCAACGGTCTCATTTCAGAGCTGGAAGAAAGTGGGAATGGAGTGTGCCTATATGACATACATATGTCCGCACCAACTGTTGCCGGTGATATGGTTCTGGTGTCATACTCACGAGCTGGACTTGACAATATGCTCCGAATTGGCACCAGTTACGCCAATAAGTGGCGATTTTTATATAATGCAAACAAATGTTCTGTTGTGATATTTAACAATAAGACTTTGATCACTCAAAAGGAAATTTACGTCGGAACAGAAACTATTCCTGTAAATAACAGTAACATATATCTTGGCATTGAATGTAACACATGCTTGTCAACAGGCAACTACATTCAAGAAGCATGTTTGAAGCTCAGAGGGGCATATATAAGCGTATGCGCTAAAGGTCTGGGACCTGAGAGACTAAGCCCTATCACTATGATCACGATATTTAATTCAGCAGTGTTACCTTAGGCTATCTACGGCAGTGAGCTTTGGAATAACAATTCATCAAGAGACCTATTGAAATTGCAAATTACTCAAAACTTCTGTATAAAACACATGCAAGGATACCAGAAATGCATTTCTACGGATTTCTGTCTAATAACAATAAATGCTATACCAATAGTTTACATACTCGAGTGTCAGAAACTCAAATTACTAGGACAAATTTGCAGATTAAACCCACAGTATCTAACAAAAGATCTATTCAATAACAGACTTATGCGATTCCTTGATATAGACCGTCAATGTTTCGGCTTTATTCCTGATGTGTACAAAATATTACAAAGATACAATCTTACCAACTATCTACATTCATATGTTGAACACGGAATATTCGCTTCCAAGGGACAGTGGAAGCAAATCATTGATCGTAATATCGTGACGTGTATCAACAAAGACATGGTAAATCGTTTAAAAGCTAGAGACCCATGGGTCGTTACGGCGCATGTTATAGAAAATAACAGTTACTCTCCTTTATGGTTAATTGCAAAGGACAATAAGAAACTCTTATCCTTGTGCAAAACCCTAATGAATGGCATCGGCTTATTAATAACAAACTGTGTAATCTCAGAACGGGAAGCCTGATTATCCACAAGTTGTGTTATTGTACTGCTATTGAAGCCGAAAGTGAGAAATTGTGGATACTTGAGAGTTGTGGGATTGAAGACTATAAACGCTTCATCCAGATCAGTGCCTTTGAGCAATGTGTGAAGATATTAAAGTTGGGTTATGAAACATATCAGAAGCGTTTTTTACACTTTGGTATTGCCGTCTCAATTTGCAAATTCATTCATTAATACAGCGATGATGCTGCCAATAATTAGAAACATATCCAGATGTATTATGTTGTTCTTTCTTTTGTTAATGTTATCTCTTATGCGTACCTTATTGTCCATAACGCATACAGTGTCTTTATGTACATGTAAACGTATATATTCTTATGAGTGCGTTCACGCGTGCGTGCGTGTGTGAACTTAAATCATTATCATTGACTTTATTCATGTCATTGACCTAACAATTATTTTAATATTTACTCTAGTTATGTTCCTTATCTTTGTAAATAATATAATGTCTGTATTGAGTTAATTCATTTTGATGTCTTGTATGTGTATATACTCAATTGTATTTAATCGTTTATTACCTGTATTATATGTTTTGCTCTCCGTGAATGGAGGAAAATAAAAGTCTATCTTTCTAGCATTATATGCATAATTAAATCGGTATGATTCCGTGACAAGTCTATGTGCATTATACCTAAATTTCAGTTATCACGATGTTTCAAATAACAAGATTACTAAAAGTGTATTTTCCGCTCTATTTCTGATTATACATATCACATATTGCCCAAGCATATCCTTTTTTATTGGTTTTCAGAAATTTCATGTTTTAAATCTTATTGATTTCATTTTACATCAATATCTTCATGCAATCTTATTTTATACGCTATAATGGAAAACGTCAGTTTAATGGTATAAAAGCACATTGAAATAAATAGAATACAATTAAGTTAACTATTTAATATAATATTTCATGAAATTTAATTATTATTTCATGTACAATTGTTTATTTTCACATGCAGGAAATTAATTATGCAAAGAAAACCCTAGTCCAATTGTGACAAATAGATGAAACTGAAGCAAAAACTGTTATTATCACTTGTTTACATAACTATCGATTTGAAGGCCTCTGTAGGCTTAATACACAACACCATTAGTTATATATATGGGCTATAACCTTCTCTATCCACGCATACAACAGTACTATTTAAATCATATAAGTTATTAACACTTCACAGAGGAACTGAAAAGAAACTCATGCCATGTCTTATTTGACAGAAGAAAAAATATGTAAATGGGAATAATATAATATGATGATTGAGAGTGTTAAAAATTAAACAGTTTAAGCTATCTTTATGAGCTTTTGATATAAGAAATTGTGGCGGAGAATGATACATTTACGTTTGCTTAATATCGAACGCAGGTGTTCAGTAGCCAAGAAGGCGCTTTGCGTGTCATGAACACATCATAACATCTAAGATTTCAATTCAATGAAATATCCAATTACCATGCCTGTGTGTTACAGAGTACATGATATGAAGGTATTGGGTTGGTATTTGTTGAAGCGCTATGCTGATGGATATGATCTCCTTTGTCACAGATTTGTCTTTTGTCCACGACAAGCACTAATATAGTCGTTATGTTTAAATGTTTATTTCAATCGTGTACCATGATCCGTCCTTCATCTTATACTATTTATCCAACTATTGGTTCCGCACCTCAGAGTTACCGAATACCTGAAACCGAGAACCGTGTTTACCTTCTGAGCGACATGGAGCTGGACTCGAAACTGCCGATAAACAATTCCCGATTTACAACGATTTCGACGTTTTAACGCAAACAAAAGGACAAATCTGTGTTGTAAGTTGATAAACTGGTATTTGTTTAATGTACTAATGCGGATTATGTTCGGTAGCTGGGGTATTTCGATAGTTTTTACTCTTGTAAAAATCGGCACTGAACGTTCGGTCAGACGAGAGCCGACCTAGCATTTCTACGAGTTCCAGAATTGTTTTATTGTAGTTTATGTTGGCAATTAGCCGTTCGTGGTCTTTTTTCGTCACGAGGCAACCTTTCCCAACAAAATGGTACATAGTTTACGACAATCGACCGCCATTTAGGCACTTAATGGCTTAAAAATGTTGATGAAGGTGATTTTCCTGTGTTAAGAGATACCTCCCTTGTATATATGTATATATATATATATATATATATATATATACCAATGCATAGTGCCAGTTACGCGGTCTCTGTAGTTTTCAGACTGTACTTACGAGGTCAATAAAAAAAACGGGGTCTATATACAACCCCGCAATCTAGGCTCCTTTAATTACTATGAGGGGGGTGTAGGGGAGGTAATGCAATCAAATCTCACAATAAGGTCTTAAATCGAAAACCACAATCACGTCTGAAATTGAAATTGTATATACCTCGCAAATAAGTTCGCTATATATATTCCTTATATAAGACGTTAAATAAATGGCGTGTTCATAAATAACAATATATAAGGTACCCTTATATACCTTAATTCGTGTTAATATCGGATAAAAAAGGGTATGGAGATACACGTGTTTAAAGTGGGAACCCCATGACCTATGTCTAAATCAGAGACCCCGTAACTGGTCATATGTGTGAATATATATATATATATATATATATATATATATATATATATATATATATATATATATAGTTTCAGATTGGGTAAAATGGTGGGTCAAACGTCCATTTTACGGCCGTATTGTTGGGTCTTTAGTCGATTGTCGGGTCCCAAAGTCGATTATCGGGCACTTGGACCCGACAGTTGAAGACCCACTTAAAAAAAGGCTGCTTAACATACTCATGACTATTTTTAAATTCAAATTTGCATGTGTAATTTTACTCGAATTGTCGGGCCTATATCTCCCATTAGCACACATTAGGTCAAACTCCACACAGCAGTTACTTCCCTTGGGCATTCGCCAATCATTAATGTCTTTTTCTAGAATAAGGGAGGCCACTGCGTATGAGATTGACCAACCTCGGCGCAGTGATTTACCGGGAACCAGCATAGCAACGAACGACAACTCGGCGCCCGACAACTCTGTAATATAAATTGCCAATTTTCGCGGTTAAACTTAAAAAGGTAAGTGGCGATAATATTTATTAGGTTTATTTATATTTTTGGTTATTAAAATTATTCTGCAAATGACTGAATTTAAACTGAAACTGCAACCAATAATAAGGACACAGTTTCTGAAACGTTTGCTGACAATGAAAACATATTTCAAACATGTAAAGCCGTGGCACGAATTTAGGTGACAACCTTGTTACCGCAAACAAACAAATGTAACCTATAATCTGCATTTAATGCAGATATAGTGACATTCATGAAAGCAAGCATGATTGTAGCATCAGATCATTTCCATGCGATACAAGTTCAATATATGTTTTAGGCTGACTGCAATGGTTAGACTGGGGAAATAAATTATAAAAGAACAGAATCTTTAACCACACAAGACAGTTGGACTAGCCTTAGTGGTACAGTCATGTTACTATTACCGGATCAGTAGCGTAATAAAGTTGTTCTGGGGAAAAGCAATAAATGGTTTAAGACTTCTTTTACATCAGTTTGATAAGGTTTCCAGACAAACGCTCCCACAAACAATCGCTCCTACGCTAAATTAGTTCTGGCTTCAATAACTTTAAAATTCGCTTTCTATGAATTTTGAATGGCGCAACATTAAAGTTATGGACCAACCCCAGTAGGAAAGTCAACCAGGAATATACGAAAAGTTGACAGTTAACAAAGACCGCTCCAAAACAGCTTGTAAAAGCAGTTATTGGCCCAAATCAGCTACTTTATGTCTTTATTGGAAAGATTGACATTTTTCACATTTAACTGATATGTTTTTTTACAAAATACTATCTTAAACATTTAACATTTATCTTTTCTGCTCTAACATATAGACCAGTTGACGAGTGAAGTCACGCGCACCTGCAAATATTACACTCCGCCCACTGGTTGGCAAAAAGAGGTGAAATTCATATAAGCGCTTATAGAGAAAGTTGAAATAATAATCGTTTTTATTGATAATCATGCACTATATCAAATATAATTTTACTAACTATGTCTGAATTAAACATAAGCGTGCAAGGAAATGCATTTTTGGAACGATTATATTGTTGTTATTATTTGTTTTTACTATAAACGAAATCTGGAGTGGAACACAATATACGAGCACGGTATGCAGTTACCATAAAAATCTCTACTTGGCACATCTTCGCGACCATTTTTTAGATAAAAAATTCTCTGATATTGAAATTTTTTCAGAATAAAACAAATTTAATGAACGAACAAAAATAAGGATGTAAACAAACAGCAAATAGATCGACTTTATGTACGCAACATATAGTAACTGATTTGAACATGCCTGTAAAAACTTGCCTTGTTACACATTAAATAAATTCTCTTGATAAATGTAATTGTTTTTATTTAATTATTCACACCAATTTTGACACTCTTTGTTTCAGCGTTTTTAACCCGGTGTTTTATTGCACTTTTGTTCATCATAAAGCGATTATCTCGTTATGATCGGATACTGTCCAAACAATTACAAAGAACACATGGTGTGATAAATCCAGGGACCTATTCTTGGCCACTGCATAAACCACATGTGGCATACAAGTGTCTGGTCATTAAACATCATTTATGATACCTCCATGTCATCTCTTGGCATATTGAGCGATCATCTAAGCAAAATTGTAAAGCCAAAATACGAAACAGTTGCTTTAATAAAATATTTGAACATATTAAAAAATGAAGATATTTGTCCGAAATGGATTAACAGGAATTAGTGTATGTATATATTAGCCTGTTTAATCATAATAATAGAGTGTTAATAACTATAAATTAAAAATATTGTGCAATTTCATTGCTACACAATTAACGTATTTAACGAGTACCGGCAAATGTAAACTCGGCTATTCATGTTAAGATTGTACGTTTCTGTAGTGTATGAAATGACATGAAAACAAGCAAACAACAAAAGGGTAAAAAATACTTGCGTAAAATAAATTAATATATAGATATATTTATCATAAAATGCTAGATTGTTATCACTCCTTACCACCAGTAAAGAGAGTGCATGCAAAGACAGTTTAATTTGCTTAATATGCAGTTCTTGTTTTTCATATGTATGCTAAACTTTATGATATTGTCATTCGATGGAAACGAAACGGTAATTCATTCCATGTAAAATAAAATTACTACAATGTTTATTAATTGTAATGTATTCCGCTTTTAGGGCTTCGTTTTATAATTGATTAAATGCCCCTCTTGCACCTTCGTTCGCTTATGAACAATAACAATATCTGCACCACTTATAATTATAATCAAATTAATGTATGTGTTATTATCTTTGAAATATAATTTACCAAAATCTTACAATCACAAAAAATATGAAAGAATATTTATTGTTTTGTTTTGTTGGATTGCCAGTTTTTAGTCTGATGTATTAATATTATTAATATGTATTTTTATACAGAGGTAATTATATTTATGAAAATACATTTATTGGTACTAAATATTATATTTTTGCACTATTATTTAAGAGTTTTTATGTTTATTTCGGATTTTTGTATCGTTTTATTGACTAAACAAACGACATGTATACATGTTTTACGTTACTGTAACCAGTGTTTTTTGCCAACCAGCCAGTGCGCATGCGCGGAAAATCCCGAATGTAAACAATAACATTCAACTGGTCTATCGAGAAAAACAGTGACGTGACACACATGATTGAAATGCGAATCTCCCGAGATTTCACGGTCATATGATGTTATTTCTATTTTTAGTAACAAACCATGTGCTCAATTGTTTACAAATTCAGAAAGACATTTCCCGTTTTTTTTTAATAATTATTCTTGCTTGTTTTGTAAACAAATTGTAGTGTAAATACAAAATCAATGTACAAAATATTCAAAATTACCAAATTCACTTTGAAATCAGTGTTTAAATCCACCAGACGTAACTTGTTAATCACAAATAATAGATTTCAGAAAACGAAAGTAATGTTTACAATTCCAGCAAAAAATGTCAAGGTCGATCCGAAAGTATCCAAATGAAAACTCGTCACATGACAAAGCGACAATGGTGCAAAATTATGACTTTCAGGCTGATGAGAGTTATTTTCATCTATTGTAAGATGCATTTGAAACATTTGAATCTTAAAATATGCCCCGATGCAGTAATTTATATTCATTCACCAATATATGAAGGAATGTATCCAAGAAAACATACTGTCTTTGATTTATAGCGTGACATAAATCTGTCACCACTCTGGTTGACTTTCGATACAGGGTTGACTTCAGCGTACAGATATGTCAATACTATATAAACTGTACGCTGAAGTTTCTTTAGCTAACGCTAAATTTGACAGGGCGGACATTCGCTCCTACAATGTTTTGATAGGGCGGACAGTAGCTCCTATATTATTTTGCCAACTCGGACAATCGCTTCTACATTATTTTGTCAACCCGGACAGTCGCTCCTACATTATTTTTATTCAACGGCAAAACGTTCTATATGCCTATCAAAGACTTACACCTATAATTAACCGACAATTAATTTTGCCAACTTGTTGACAGTTAGCCAATTCAAAACATTACATTTCCTACATTACATTTATTGGAATACATGTAAGTGCCATTTTGCGAATGGGATAAACATAAAAACCGCAAATATGTTGTTCTTAATTTCATTTGTTTTTATGATATGACATTTATATGACATTTATAAACATATATATACACAAAATACACAAACGAAAAAACATCCAAACAAAAGGTCTTTTGTGTCTGTCAGTGGCTCACCGTCTTCTTTCTTACGCGTTTTATCACCGATTATATTTATATAATAGCAAAGAATTAAATTGTTATATATTGATAGAATGTTATACCAGAAAAATTATACATTGAAGACGAAATTCATAAAATGCAACATGCAGGCAAATTCGACTGTACAGACATGTTCGATTTACTGCATAACCATCATATGGTTGACTTAGACATGTGCTTCTTTGAGTACGAGTGACCCTCTAAGCATAGCACAGACTGACTGCGTTTGTTTGTTAGAAGTTCCATGTTGGTAGTAAATTATTGGCGTAATATTGACATTACAATATATACATATTGTTTTCACAGATTGCTAAATTACATTTAAAGAATCGACCAACTGTAACATAGTTTCTTAATAAGTAAATTGATTTATTAAAATCACATTGATCCGCTCATGTTAAATTGGCTTTCTGTTAACAAGTTGGCAAATTTAATTGTCTGTTAATTATAGATGTTAGCCGGGTTGGCAAAATAATGTTGGAGCGACTGTCCGCCTTGTCAAATCCAAAATGTATTTGTGTTACCTTTTTTTCGCCGCAGAATTCATGCATTAACGGATCAGTTGTAGCTATAACGGATCACATGATCAAAACCACTCAAGGAGGGGGGCATTTAACATATTATTTAAACTGTCGAAACATGAACTTTGTTGTTTACAAGGACCAAGTTATATTGCCAGTTATAAATAATATTCATGTTTTTGTTATTGTTATTGATTGTTTTCTATATGTGATCTTGTATTCTTGTGTGAAATATCTGATGAAAATCCTAAATAGATCAGAAAGATATGGGCGTGTTAAAAACCATGAAATTATTTGAATCATATATAATCATCGATATTAAACATGGATCATAAATAAAACTATAAGATTGATGTCATTTATTGTAAGAATCAACAAGATTTTCATATATTTTAATATAATATATTAGCAATACGCATATTATCACGCTTGATCTGTTATTGTCCTTATTCTTTATTTCATTTAAGGTGCTGCAAAATCTTTAAACACGAATCAAAACTGAAATGGACTTTTGCAGGCAGGACTACTAAATGGCCTTAAAATTAATGCTTAAACTTCTTGCTTGCCAACATAGTTATACTAGCATGTGGCCGCGAACAATGTTTAACCTCGATTTGGAAACGAGACAGAAATCAACAAAATTGTATATAAATGTCAGCAAAACATACCGAAATGTTTGACAAAGAGTCTTTCCCATTACGACTCAATCAGTGCGTTTTAAAGAACAGACCTTGAAGATGCTATATATTAAATATCATCTAAAATATCAACTATTTATCGCAATGCGCAGTCTGTAATTTACTGATGTTTAGGAACCAAAAGTTAGGTAATGTCCGGTTATATGATCATATGCTAAAAATGAAGTATGCTTTCTGCTTTCTGTGCATTGATTTTTTTAATCCAAAATGTTTTGGGCCTGCCCAGCTAGCTGAGTTGATGGCTCAGTTGATAGAGCGCCAGACTGTCAATTTTTAGGTTTGAATCTGGGGGTAGGATAAAGTTTCTTCATAGAGATTGGTTCCCGAACATTGTAACATTGTATTTGTAGGTCATTCTTCCCCAACCTCTGAATCAAGTTGGGAAGAAGTGGGTCACTTGTGGTTGGCTAATACTGGTCACAAGAAGTAGGAAAGCTGGTTCATGTCCTGACCACTTGCAAAATGACCTTAATTTGGGTTCAAGAAGGCATTAAACCTGATCAATCTAAATTCAACCAAATTCTTTTGCCCAAAGGTCAGAGTTTCAAATACATTCCAACACAACAGCTGTTGGCAGTCACCTCGATTATTGATTATAAAGCCCCGTCCAGTTCGATTGTCAGCGGCTAGCAGTCAATAGTATGGTCGTTTCAATAACATTGCCAACAACGATCATTTGTCTAAACTGTTTTCAATTTTCTAAAGATTGACTGTTTCCAAAACACAATTTAATATTAATCTTAAAGAACTGGACCAACGTTATTCCTTCTTCTGTTTGAGATTTTGCAGAACTTCTCCCTAAAGTGACTAGTCTTTATGACATTAAGTGAGTAATAAGGCCTTTCAAAATTTCATTCTCTACAGTTATTTGATTAATCATTAAATATTATGAAAATTTAAATATCATTTATGTTAGATATAGAGCCATGTATTAATCTTGCATGATTTTCATGTCTGATAGATGTTTCACTCAACAGTTTGTTTATGCAGAAATAAAACAAGTAACTGATTTTTATGCCCCCCTTCAAAGAAGAGGGGGTATATTGCTTTGCACATGTCGGTCTGTCGGTCCGTCCACCAGGTGGTTTCCGGATGATAACTCAAGAACGCTTGGGCCTAGGATCTGTGCAAGTGGAAGTCAAGTTCTTAAACCTTTGCATGCTGGGAAATTTGTCGTCTGCTAAAATGTTGTCTGCTGAATTTCTCAAATTAGCGTTTTCTTTGAATTTTTTCAAAGAATACTATAAGAATAGCAAACAGTTTGGATCCTGATGAGACGCCACATTCTGTGGCGTCTCATCTGGATCCAAACTGTTTGCAAAGGCCTTCAAAATTCGGTTCCAGCACTGAAAGAGTTAAGAAAATCCCTGGAGTTGGTACTGTGCATCATTTAAGATTCCTCTTTGTAGCCTTGACCTTAAGTCATTTAATCTTGTTTGTTAATTTCAATTTCAGCTGGCACTACATGTTTTTGCCTTTATATGTTTGAACAAATAAAATGGGCATCAAATCCTTTAAGCAAACAAACAATTGACTCTGGGATACGGCCTTACCTTTCAAAAGGGGAAAATACCATGTGACGGGCACTTTTGGGGAAAAATTGCAATAAATTGTCATAAACCGAAGGTTAATTACATGTAATAACCATTATTTGCTCCACTTAAAAGCTGTAGCTTTTTATATGGCTTTCCCCTACCACAAGTGATTGGAGCTATACTGCAATCACTGTGTCTGTCTGTCCCACATGGGTTTATGAATAAAATAAAACATTTCAAGTTTCAAATGCTTAACTGTTCCCTGGAATTGTTCAGGAAAAATGCCTTGTAATTTGTTTAGCAGTCACATAAACAACCAAGCTATGTAATATGGAATTTTTACACCCATTATTGCTGCTTCTTCCTGTATTTGCGCGATGATTATCTGAGATATTAACTCTATGATTCTGTATTCTCAAATCTTTTCTATAAAGAAGGAATGTAGTTGACAATTGTTAATAGTTTTATTTGATCGTTCGTCAAAAAGTTGTAATTCTGTTACTCTTGTATCTTCAATGCAATTGAGTAATTAAATAGCAATTAAATTGAATGCGTTTTAATTCCCTTTTATTATTGTTTAACTTGAGTAACAATGCTATGACGTTAAATTTTATTTACACTTAAATGTATTATGAATATTGCTGGGCCAAGTGTGAGGTTGAGCGCTCTATAACCAGGTTTAAACCCCCAATGCTTTGCATTGACCGTTCCAAGGCGGTGACCCCAGCTTTATTCATATTTTGTGTTTATGTTGGTTTGTATTGTGCTGTATTGTGCTGTTTTGTACTGTTTGGGCAATCGGTCACTTGCCTTAAATAAAGGACCTACTAATTGTTTTTAATGAAAATTCAATACTGCTCCAGCAGCTGGAGTTTCACTTCTTTATATTGTATTATTTTTTAACCGATTTTTTTTCAAAACTTTCCCTCTGTGTCATCTGTAAAAGACTAAGATTAATATTTCTTTGCCAAAATACAGAGGAAATTTTTAATGGAATATTGATTGTTGCTTTAAAGCTTTTATGATAATCAGTAACAGAAGCAGTAACATTCAGCCATAATTATGTATCCACACGGCTATAAACTAATACCAAGCTTCCCATTCCCCTTCTCTTCAGATACTTCCTTTCTTTCAAAGGGAAACAGTGGTGGTAAACAGATGATATTGCAATATTGCAATACTTCTTCCTCTGCCAAAATACATGTTATAAACATTGTTGGGCCTCTTATCAGTTATAAAAATTGTAGGGTCCCATATAAGAAATAAACATGTTGACACTAATTTTCAGATTTCATATAAGTCATATTGTTGAGTCTCATATATGAAATACTGTTGGGTCCCATATAAGTAATATTGTGGGGTCCCATATAAGGTATATTGTCAGGTACCATATAAGAAATATTGCTGGGTCCTATATAAGAAGTATTGTTGGGTCCCGTATAAGAAACATTGTTGGGTCCCATATTTAAGAAATTTTGCAAGAAATATTGTCAGGTACCATATTATATAAGAAATATTGTTGGGTCCTATATAAGAAGTATTGTTGGGTCCCATATAAGAAACATTGTTGGGTCCCATATATAAAAAGTATTGTAAGAAATATTGTTTGATCTCATATAAGAAACATTGTTGGGTCCCATATACGTAAAAAGCATCGTTGGGTCCAACATAAAAGATACAAGTTGACATTCTAGGGTCCCTTATAATTTAATTAACATTAAATGTATAATTAACACTTTAGGTATCCATATAAGTAATGAAAATTGTTGGGCCTGGCCCTTTATTAGAAGTAGACATGTTTACACTTAATGACTAATGTTGAGACCCATATAATTAAAATGTATTGCTAGTAGACTGAACTGCAATTTTCTAACACTGGTTTCAGTGACACACATTCACTGTGCAGATTTCTACTAAATATGTGTTGTTTTAATCTCAAAATTAGTCTTGAGGGTTAATTGACACACCCATTAAATTATTTCCTTATAACCATATGGTATCCGTTGTTAATTCGAATGTTATTTATCATTTTGCCGTTCATCGTAATTTCTTTTCTGCTTGCCACCATCTTGGACGATGACGTAAATACAGGCATGCTCAATCACTATACATTGACCACTGCCAGTATCCTCCGCAATATAGACAATCCCAGAATCGATAATAAGGGCGCCGCCATATTGGCTATTACGTATTTTTGAGTAGTGACTTAATGGACTTTCCTACATTAATAGATAGTGACATCTACAATTATTTTGTGCTGAAAATGAACACACAAAAACCATACCTATGCTTATTTGCTCAAAGAGACATTCAGACAGGAGAGGAGCTTCTTTATGACTATAGTGTGTCTGATCTACCATGGAAGGTTAGTTATATCATATACATCATATTTAATAAATAGATGATGCCATTATCATGAAGAAGCACACATGAATGGATGTCAAACTACTAACATAACTTTTGTCATCAAACAGCTTATGGCTTTTCGCTAACATAATTGTATCCTCAAAAACAGCTGTTAACCCTTTGCATGCTGGGAAATGTGTCTCCTGCTCTAATTCATCTGCTGAATTTCAAAAATTAGCATTTTCTTCGAGTTTTTTCATAGAATATTATTAGAATAGCAAACAGTTTGGATCCTGATGAGACGCCACATTCTTATTTTTTCCCTGTAACAAAAAGGAAAGAGCATTTATACATTTGTATTTGGTATCTAGCGTCTCTAATTGGTCCACTATCAGGATTGTTTAAATAATGCCCCTTTGGTTAAAATTTGCTCCTTCCTTGGAGATCACATCTTTTACAAAAATTAATGAGCTATCAGATTCATCTTATGTTCCAAGTTAATCAACCCCACAAATCAATAAGAGTTCAGCAATCTTTATTATAGCTGTTGAGCAATATTGGGCTTTTTTATGTCCCCCACTATAGTAGTGGGGGACATATTGTTTTTGCCCTGTCTGTTGGTCTGTTGGTTGGTTGGTTGGTCTGCTGGTTGGTTTGCGCCAACTTTTACATTTTGCAATAACTTTTGCTATATTGAAGATAGCAACTTCATATTTGGCATGCATGTGTATCTCATGAAGCTGCACATTTTGAGTGGTGAAGGGTCAAGGTCATCCTTCAAGGTCAAACGTCATATAGGGGGACATTGTGTTTCACAAACACATCTTGTTGGACCTTTTGTTTAGTCTTGTGTTATCTGGTACCTTTTATAAAATCAATATTAAGTTACTTTTGCAATAATTTGTAGGAAAGAAAGCCAATGGTATGTTTAGTTCACAGTTTTTAATGGATGTAATGATACTTTGAATGGTAATATTGGGAAGTAAGTAGGTAAATATTCTTGTTTAAATTGTCTAATTATTGAGTAAGCCAATCTTGTGAAATACAATTTAGCAGAACGTTCAAAGAAAATAAGTTTTTATGGCCAACTTCGCATCATGGTTGTCAGTTTTTTTCAAGGCTGATAAATAGTTATGATAATTTCAATACTGTCAAAAGTATGCAAATGATAGTTGGCACACATATTCATGTACATCTCTTAGGAAAAAAGCAACATAACTTTAAGCGGGTATATTCGATTTTTAAATGCGTTAAATTGTAATATATTGAAACAAATATGCTATAATAACACGCAATATGCAAGAAAAATGATACATTTAAGACGAATTTCATAAAATGCAGCAAATGCAAACTTGCGCACCAAGCTGATTGTGACGAAGATAATTCGTACATATTTTCCTACAATAACCGATGCATTCGTCTTTTAAGTAAGTGTTCGTGTGTCGTATGAATCAATATCGCTGCAGGAATTTAAAATGAACCGTTAAACTAAATTTAGATTCACATCTTACATGCATGATATACATGCTGGCGAATTCGGCTGTACAGGCTTTTTCGATTTCAATTTTAAATATTCTGCTTATTTCGCATTTTCCGACAAATGCTCTTCTTTACTTGTATTTTAGTTTATTTTGAAATATATGTATAATAAGTTTTTTGCACATTTTATATTAATTAATAAATATTTGACAAGATCGTATATACCCGCTTTAAATGGTCTGCCACCTAGGGCAAACATGTATATGATACTTGAATTATCCAGTGAATGGCAAAATCAAATTCAAAGGTATCATTACAGCCTGCTTGTTAAGATTTAATTTTCATGTTAGTTTGCATCTTTTCATTTTTAGCTCATCTATTTTTTGAAAAAAAATTATGAGCTATTGTCATCACCTTGGCGTAGGCGTCCGATTAAGTTTTGCATTTACAGGGGTTTTTCTGTCTATTTTGGGAAAAGGAGTCTGACCAAATTGGGAATTTTTTATCGACACAATTGGCCATTTGGGGAAATTTTGCTTCGATTAAACAGCTCATTTGGGAAAAAATAGTGAATATATCATGCTTAAATAATTCAGTAGTTTAACAAATAAATTTGTTTTTATTTGTTATTTTGTCTTCTTTATATAAACAGATGCAATATTGGGCGTGTTCAACGTTTATTCAAGTACTGCATTTTTGTTTATTAGTTACAGTTACACTCTGAGATAAGAACTGAACAGTCAAAACCTTATAGCAGATATTTTTTACCAAAACAAACACTGGTTAGTCACACAAGTTATAAGACACTTCATTCTTTAAAGAAAAAAAAAAATTTTTTTTTTGGAAGTTGGGACTTTTTTTAAATATTTTGGTTTGGGATCGGGTCCGTTTGCTTTGGGAGTGCCTCCGTTTTCCGGAGGCGCAGACAGTGCTGAAAACCCCCTGATTTAGGTCCACTTTACTCATTAAGTATCAATGCTTTTGCATTCAAACTTGGTACACTTACTAACTATCAAGAGGGGACTGGGCAGGCAAAGTTAGATAACTCTGGCGTGCATTTTGACAGAATTATGTGCCCTTTTTATACTTAGAAAATTGAAAATTTGGTTAAGTTTTGTGTTTAGGTCCACTTTATTCCGTAAGTATCAAAGCTATTGCTTTCATACTTGCAACACTTATTAACTATCATAAGGGGACTGTGCAGGCAAAGTCATGCAACTCTGACTGGCATTCTGACGGAATTATGGGCCCTTTATACTTAGAAAATTGAAGATTTGGTTATGTGAATTTTGTGTTTAGATCCATTTTACTTCTAAAGTATCAAGGTTATTGATTCTAAACTTCAAATACTTTCATGCTATCATGAGGGTACTGTACCTGGCAAGTTGAATTTTACCTTGACCTTTGAATGACCTTGACTCTCAAGGTCAAATTATTTAATTTTGCTAAAATTGCCATAACATCTTTATTTATGATTAGATTTAACTGATAATTTGACAAAACAACTCTTAACTGACATACCACAATAGACTCCCCCCACCTTATAAATGACCACCACACCCTTACACTATACCCCCCTCCCCCCCCCACCACCACCCAGCCCATTTTATTTTTATGTTCCCATTCACTATAGTGGGGGACATATGGATTTTCCCCTGTTGGTCTGTTTCTGCCAACTTTAACATTTTGCAATCACTTTTGCTATATTGAAGAAAGCTACTTCATATTTGGCATGTATGGTGTTTTCATGGAGCTGCACATTTTGAGTGGTACTTTCTGATAATGGGTTAAAATGAAAGTGAATATCTGTTAACAGTTGCACTGCATAAGCATGAAACAAATTGCCTGGATTATTTCATTTATTTTTCTTACACATACTGCTCTGATAGGGAATACATGTTATAAACATGACTTGCGAGTTTTTCACACCTTTATTGACATTACACAACAGATTAACACCAATGAGCTGTCGAAAGGTCCGTTTAACCTCTATGCCATTAAAATCTGTTAAATGGACGAATAAAGCAATTAAGCTGTGATCTTCGCCATCTTTGTACCAGATTGCAGAATTTCCAATTTCAGATTTCCAGTTTGCGAAGTCATTTTTGCCAATTCCCAATGGGCAGAATATTTATTTATTAGGTTGTTTACGATGTATCCTTGTTGAAGCTTTATTATTGCACATATTTCTGCCTAAATACATGTAATAAGAATTGTTGGGCCTCTTACAAGTAATAAACATCGTAGGGTCCCATATAAGAAAATAAACATGTTTACACTAATTTTCGGGTCTCATATAAGTAATATTGTTGGGTCCCATATAAGAAATACTGTTGAGTCCCATATAAGAAGTATTATAAGAAATATTGTTGGGTCCTATATTAGAAGTATTGTTGGGTCCCATATACGAAACATTGTTGGGTCCCATGTATAATAAGCATTGTAAGAAATATTGTCAGGTACCATATAAGAAATATTGTTGGGTCCTATAAGAAGTATTGCTGGGTCCCATTTTAGAAACGGGTTTTTACCTTCTATAACAGACGCCGAACTAGGCTGTTTGTTTCCCTTTCTGGTCAAAAAATTCCACCTAAAAAAAAATATATATTTATTTTTAGCTCCATCTGGCCAGCGGGGCTTATGTCATGGTCCTGTGTCCGTCGTGTGTCCATGCGTGCGTTAACTTTTTCTTTAAACATCTTCTTCTTCTTCTTTTTACAGTTTTGAGCACGAACAGTCCGTTTTTCAACGATGTAAAACGGCCCGTTTTGTAAATATTCACGGACATGAAAGGATTGTGAATTGGCCGTGTCAAAATTGTGAAATGTCCGTCCATGGCCAATCGCAAAGAAGGAAAAAAGCCCGGAATCCACAACGAATACAATGACACAATACAACATAAAGCTAATTATGGCATGTTCACAGACATTCAAATATTTTGCAGAAATGCATTTGCCGTTGTTATACATTTTTATACACGTAATAATAGGTACGTAAAAACGACAACCCTTCTATTACTCATCATATTAAGGGTTGCGGCATGTGGATATTGTCTTTAACATCTTGAATGGCAAAAATGGATTTTTGTCCGTTAATGAAGAGTTTTTGGCTGTTTTTAAAGAATTTGAAGTATTATAAAATTGTTTATAAGTTTTTTGTCACAGTGTATATGGGTTCCTCTACCCCTCCAGTGGCAACATATTACTCCTCGTCAATTTTTCTTGGTCATACGTGCACTGTTTGGGTAGAGGAACCAATATACACTGTAAACAAAAAACTATAACTTATGATATACATAACAGCAAAACTTCAGTTGTAATGTCCAATATACTTTCTGTAGATTTCAGTAAGACCCACCAATGGATAATAATATCAAGCCCAACTGTTGACTATATACTTATATATATGTGGCGCGTTTCTGAAAAAGGCCCCTTTTGTGTGAACGTCAAATAACGGAGAAATGACGTTGTGAAGATATGCATTATTTTCCGACGTTTAAAAATTATTTTAGACAAACATCACACAAATTTAATCACTATGCTAATTCATTTAATTTAGAACGTGTAACAATACAAATTGGCCATATTACATGTATAGTAGTAAACAACGGACAAAACTTCTTGCAAAATTATATCGTCAAAATAGTTGCATTGATATAAAAACATTTTTAGAGTTCACACAGCATCTCTTCAAAATTATAGGTTTGAACAAGTTTTCATTTGATCATATAAAACGTGTACATTATCTGAATAGGAAAAGAACGAACTTTAAGAACATTTTAAAAACTCAATTTATTTTTGTCACATTCATATGGCCTTTTTTTTCTGAACCATGTCACGTAAACATAATAGCAAAACTTCTGTTATCCAAGCCAATATATATTTTCTATAGATTTCAGCAAGACCCACCAATGGATAATAGACATACAAGACCCCACTGTTGACATTATATGTTTACAGTCATTGAGGCAACTGTTGAAGACACCCACAGTCTAGAATCTATACAGGAGTCAGAGCCTCTCATGATACAACATGCCAGTGTTGACTGTGCTGATCATATGCAATCTACAGGTTTCACTTTGGTTCTTTCAGAGTCCATGTCAACTGCTGACAGTGAAGAGCCAGGCAGTCTGACCCATGATAGGAGGGAGCCAAGTGAAGAGCCAGCCAGTCTGACCCATGATAGGAGGGAGCCAAGTGAAGAGCCAGCCAGTCTGACCCATGGTATTTCTGTTATCTGTTGGGCCTCTTACAAGTAATAAACATCGTAGGGTCCCATATAAGAATAAACATGTTTACACTAATTTTCGGGTCTCATATAAGTAATATTGTTGGGTCCCATATAAGAAATACTGTTGAGTCTCATATAAGAAGTATTGTAAGAAATATTGTCTGGTACCATATAAGACATTCTTCAAAAGTTCCAAGGTTACTTTGTCATGGCGATTTGCCAATCATTGGTTCAGCATTTCTTACTTGCTGTCAATATACCTTGAGCGACCATTGCAGTCCTTTTGTTTACTTTCTCTTGATACATAGATTTGTTTTTTATATTAAACTTTGCTGTTAAATCAAGAAATTGTTGTGTTGTTTTATATGTATGTATTTTTTTATTTTACAAACTGGTACAATCGTTCACAATTACTTCTAAAGTCTAGTTGTGCAAATATGGGATTGCTTAAGCCATTTAAGAATTATGGTCTTTGTTTCATATCCCTGTACAGATGAGATATTGTGACCTGAAGGTTTCTTTATTATGGCACAATATTTATTTAGACTTTCAGCAATTATACTACATTCTCTTCCAGTTTAATGGCATACATACATACATGTATACTTCGGCTTTTATACAGAAATAAGTAATTATGTTGAATTTGCTTGCCATCAATTTGTGAATAAATTATAAATAAAACTTTTATGGAGACCTTTGATTTTGGCAGCTTTTGTATGACAGAAAATGGTTATCTGTGAGAACCCAATAATTGATTTTAAATTGTTAGACCCAATTGTTATATTTAACATAAATTTTGGCATATATACAGGAAGTAGCTATTTTCAAAATGGCGGATCATGTAAATACCAAACCACGTGTTGGCTTTTTCAGATTAAACATTACAAAATTTTTGACTCTGTAAATGCATGGTGTGATTACAAGAATTTGGAGCACCATAATGACTACAACTATACAGATAAAAGCTTTCTTGTGTACATCTTTTCTGTAGAAGATGCAAAACAAATTTGTTAATTGGCAGCAAACTGGAATGATGACTGCATATTTGTGAATATAATCAAGATTAACATGCTTTATAGATTCTTGACATGACTCATGGTGAACTAAAATTGCTTGCAAAGCATCTGGGACATGATGTGAAGACCCACAAGGAATATTATCAGTTGTCTTCCAGTACCATGGGAACTCTCAAAGGTATATATTTCATTAATAAAAATCTTTAATTTTCCATACACAGATATTTGAAAAACTAAATGCTATATTGTAACTAAGAGGGCTAAAAGAAAGAATAATTTAACAGGCAGCCACAGTAAGACCATATCTGATGTTGACTTTGACTAGTATG